>NW_027069766.1:82706-244579 GCF_002906115.3 Quercus suber | reverse complement strand
TTGAATATAATGGAAATGAATAAAAATATCATTTTAGAATATTCTTCTATTCCCTTGTTTGGTAGCTTTAATGAAGGGAATAGAAAGTCTATTTCCTTATTTGGAAGTTTAAGTGGGAGAGAAATGGAATGGGTAAGAGGGAACATTTATTTCCTCTCTATTCCCTTAAAATCTCAAATTTTCATTCTCTCCAAAATTGGGAGGAATGAGAGGAAATGAAATTAGATTTAATAATTTTTTTACTAAAACTCCCAAAATACTCCTATATATTCAACTCTTTATTTTAAAATAGATGTTTAATAGTAATATTGTCATAAAATGATTCCATTCAATTCCCTCCATGCTACTCCCAAACAAGATTACTTACATTCCATTCATTTTTATTCATTTCCATTCCTTTATTTTAAAACATTCAATCAATGTTATTTAATTCCATTTAATTCCATTCTTTTCCTTACTTAAATACATTTTATTCTATTCCATTCTTTTCCATTCCTTTAAGAGCATTCACAGCAGTGGAGCTAAAAATTTAGCTTTTAGCTCCACTAAAAGTTACTTTATCTATTATAACTACACACTTGCTGCAGCAGTGGATCTATTTTAACTATCAATACAATAAAATAATATAAACATCACAATAAAATAATATACCCTACAATAAAATAATATATCCTACAACCCAATAAACTTCCCAGCACCGACCACAACCGGCCACCTCTACAATCAGCCACAGCCACCACTACCACCACCACCACCACCACCACCAACACAGACACAGACACAACCAAACCCACAAGCAAAATAAAAAACCAAACAACCATCATAGTCACCAATCCACCACCACAGCCACCAAGCCCACAGAAAAAAAAAAATCAAACACCGTACCACCAAACCATAGCCACAACAACCACCATCGCCACCACCACAGCCATCAAACTCGCAGAAGAGAAAAAAAATCAAACATCATTCCACCACCACAGCCATCAAACCCACAGAAGAAAAAAAAATCAAACATCATCCCACCACTACAGCCATCAAACCCATAGAAAAAAAAAATCAAACATCATTCCACTTCCATAGCCGGTGGATCGACGGCGTGGGCAGGGGCTTGGGCCGGCGCTGGGCAGGGGCTTGGGTCGGCGTTGGGTCGGCGCTGGGAAGGGGCTTGGGCTGGCGTTGGGCAGGGGCTTGGGTCGGCGTTGTCAGCGCTGGGTAGAGGCTTGGGGCGGCGTTGGGTCGGCGCTGGGTAGAGGCTTGGGTTGGCGTTGGGTCGGCGCTGGGCAGGGGCTTGGGCCGGCGCTGGGTGGGGGGCTTGGGTCGGCGTTTTCGGCGCTGGGCAGGGGAAGAAAGAAGAAATGAGAAGCCGGCGATGAGCTCTTCAAGCTCCACCGACTGGATTTTGGCCTGAGCATACCAGAGGGAAAAAAAAAATTTTGAGGAAGAAAGAAGAAAGGAGAAGTCGGAGAGACAGAGAGAGAGAGAGAAGGAAATGTTTTATTAATGTGAGAAGAGAGAGAAGATAATAAAAAAATAATTTTTTTTTTAGCTGTGTGCTACAGTGCACATCTATTTATAGATGTGCACTGTAGCAATTCATCTATAATTTATAAGTATGGCTCCACTGCTGTAAGCTCTTTTTTGTGATTTTGAAGCTAAATTTTAGCATTATAGCATTATAGCTCCACTGCTGTGAATGCTCTAAGGTCATTCCATTCCCTTCCCTTTTGAACTCCCAAGTAGAGCCTAAGTGACGGCTTGTGAGTAGTTGAGATGTGAACTCACATGAATTTACTGTTTCTCTTTTCCATCACTTATCACTTGCCATTACAACAAATTGTGACAAAAATTGTATAAATAATTGTGTGCCTATCACTTTTTCTAAAAAAATAAAATTACTGTTTTAGTGACAACAAAATAAATTAAAGCAGGAAATCAAGTATAGTTCATATTGTGGGTTTCAGTTAGCTCAACTGGTAAAATCTCTGATGGTTATATAAGAGATTTGAGATTCAATTTCCGACTACACCAAAAATTAATTGGTGTCTTAATTTGATGATAAAGAACTATTAGAAACGGACGCCATAGATTGAAACTCTTTCAAGTATAGTTCATATTCATAAACACCTTATCCTAAAAAAGAAAAAGAAAAAGAAAAAGTACAATTCATCGTACAACCAATGAGAAATATTATATCCACGATTCAAAAATTTGTTAACACCCCTTTTTGTAACATCACGGGTGAGTCTGTCAACAATTTTTTATTTTTTACCTTTTACTTTTTATTTTAAGCTTTTTAAAAATAAACTAATTTTTAACTTTTAATATTGCATTAGGTAAATAAGTCATTTCCAAACAAAAGCTAGAAATATTATTTTTATAATAAAATTGAAAATGAAGTAAACCCTTAATATTACATATCAAAACCTAAAATCATTATTGACATGTTCATAAAATCACACATTTAATGTTATAACATACTAGATCATAGGAGAAATTTCTGGGTATAAACTCATCCTAGCATCTCATTCAGGCATGTTCCAACTTGTCCTTGGTTGGAGGTGTGAAAAAGTAGAAGAATAGAAAATGAAGAAGGGATAGAAAAGTGGAATAATAGAAAAGATTTTAGTTTTCCTCATTTGTGTTTGGTTGGGGGTGAAAAAGTGGAAAAATGAATTTGTAAAAAATTATTCATATGCCCAAAAAGTGTCAAACAACCAACAACAACAATAACAACCAAAAAAAAAAATCACCCAAATTTATTAAACAAGATAAATTATGCCTAATTTTTTTTTTAAACCACGTATAGTTAAACCAAAAATAAATAAATAATAAAAAAGAATGAAACTTGTATCATGCCGAAAAAAAAAAAAAAAAAAAAAAAAAAAAAAAAAAAAAAAAAAAACTAAGTCCACGCCTAGGAAGGGAAAAAAAAAGTAGTGAAAAAGCAACAAGTTCATGTGAAAGGAGGAGGGGTAGTTCAGTCATTGACTACAACTATTCTTCTCCTCTTAATTTCTTCAAAAATTTGGGAGATAGAATTTTGGTGGTGCAAGGGAAAAAACACCTAGACCCCACCAATTTTCTATCCTCTCATTCTCTCCAACTAAATACCCATAAAATTAATTTTCTCTCTCCTATTTTCTATCCTCCTTATTTCACTCCAACCAAACGGTGCCTAAGGATGTGTTTAGTTGGGGTGAAAATAGGGAGGAAGGAAATTAAGAAGAGGAAAATATGGTGGAAAATACTGTTTTTCACTTTTTGATTGATGAAAGAAGATAGGATTGACAAAAATAGGGGATAAAGTGTTCCTTCCCCGGCCCACTTTTTTTATCGTCCCAAATTGGGAGGGAAAAGTGGTGTGAAATAAATTTTACACAAATACTCTCTCACCTACCCTCATTCATGACTTGATGACTTTGCCTCTTCTCATACTTATCACTTTACCTTCTCACAGCACAGCAACATCTAGGTTCTCTTCTCTCCTTCTTTTTTTTTTTTTTTTTTTTTTTTTTTTTTTTTTTTTTTTTTTTTTTTTTTTTTTTTTTTTTTTTTTTTTTTTTTTTTTTTGCGATAATGCTTGAAACTAGAGTGTAGAGTTTAAATTCAAGCTCCAAAAGTTGCTGCATAAATAAATAAATGGCAAAAAGCTACTTTTAGTCCCTACATTTTCAGACGATTTCAATTTTAGTCTCTACATTTTATTTTTACCACATTTAGTCCCTATTCTGAAAAATGCTTTCCATTTTAGTCATTGCAGTTACTCATTTAACAAAATTATTTTACGTGACAAACGGTCCAACAGTAAACGCTAATGTGTTCATTAAAAAAATTATTTACATTTTAAAAAATGCCACATTTGCAATTTAATTTTTTAAAAAAGCCACATCAGATAAAAATAATATAAAAATTTCTAACCTAATTATTTTTTTTTAAAGAAAAGAAATTAGTTAAATTAATTTTTTTCTCTTTTTGGAAGAACATGAAGAACTCAAAACTCAGAACTACTTTTTTGGAAGAACATGATGAATAGGAAATGGATCCAGAGCAAAGGAGAGCCTTTGGCGATGTGGCTGATCGTCGTTTTGAAGAACTGGTTGTCGTTCAAAGAAGCAATGCCGGCGTAGAGGTTGATAGGGAGAATCAGGAAGATCGAGAGGAGAGAGATGGAGGAGGGTATGGCGAAGCTTCTGCCTTCAATTTGGAGGAACTGAGCAGTGGTGGCGCCGCAGTGGCGGGTGATCTTGTGACACGTGGCATGCCAGACGGCAAGGAGCTTGGTGAAGAGGGCAGTGGGATTGGGGATTCAGCGGTGGTCGCTGCAGAGCTTGATGGAGAGGAAGATGACGACGCAGCAGATGGAGCCAATGGCGAAGATGTTGAGAAGGTAGTGGATGTTACTGTAACAGAATTATCCTACGTGGCAAACAGTCCAATAGTAAATGCTGACGTATTCATTAAAATAATATTAAAAAAATTATTTACATTTTTAAAAATGCCACATCAGCAATTTAATTTTAAAAAAAAGCCACGTTAGATAAAAATAATATAAAAATTTCTAACCTAATTATTTTTTTAAAAAAGAAAAGAAATTAGTTAAATTAAAATTTTTCTTTTTTTTGAAGAACATGAAGAACTCAAAACTCAGAACTATTTTTTTGGAAGAACATGACGAATAGGAAATGGATCCAGAGCAAAGGAGAGCCTTTGGCGATGTGGTTGATCGTCGTTTTGAAGAATTGGTCGTCGTTCAGGGAAGCGACGCCGGCGTAGAGTTTGATAGGGAGAATCAAGAAGATCGAGAGGAGAGCAATGGAGGAGAGTATGGCGAAGCTTCTGCCTTTGATCTAGAGGAACTGAGCAGCGGCGGTGTCGTAGTGGCGGGTGATCTTGCGACATGTGGTGTGCCAGACGGCGAGGAGCTTGGTGAAGAGGGCAGTGGGATCAAGGATTCGGCAGTGGTCACTGCGGAGCTTGATGGAGAGGAAGATGACGATGCAGCAGATGGAGCCAATGGCAAAGATGTTGAGAAGGTAGTAGATGTTACTGTAACAGAATTATCTTATGTGGCAAATGGTCCAACAGTAAATGCTGACGTGTTCATTAAAATAATATTAAAAAAATTATTTACATTTTTAAAAATGCCACATTAGCAATTTAATTTTTTTAAAAAAGCCACGTCAGATAAAAATAATATAAAAATTTCTAACCTAATTATTTAAAAAAAAGAAGAAAAGAAATTAGTTAAATTAATTTTTTTCTTTTTTTGGAAGAACATGAAGAACTCAAAACTCAGAACTATTTTTTTGGAAGAACATGACGAATAGGAAATGGATCCAGAGCAAAGGAGAGCCTTTGACGATGTGGTTGATCGTCGTTTTGAAGAACTGGTCGTCGTTCAGAGAAGCGATGCCGGTGTAGAGGTTGATAGGGAGAATCAGGAAGATCGAGAGGAAAGAGATGGAGGAGAGTATGGCAAAGCTTCCGCCTTCGATTTGGAGGAACTGAGCAGCGGCGGCGTCGCAGTGGCCGGAGATCTCGTGACACGTGGCATGCCAGACGGCGAGGAGCTTGGTGAAGAGGGCGATGGGATTGGGGATTCGGCGGTGGTCGTTGCGGAGCTTGATGGAGAGGAAGATGACGACGCAGCAGATGGAGCCAATGGCGAAGATGTTAAGAAGGTACTGGATGTTACTGTAACAGAATTATCCTACGTGGCAAACGGTCCAATAGTAAATGCTAGCGTGTTCATTAAAATAATATTAAAAAAATTATTTACATTTTTAAAAATGGCACATCAGCAATTTAATTTTTTTAAAAAGCCACGCCAGATAAAAATAATATACAAATTTCTAACCTAATTATTTTTTTTAAAAAGAAAAGAAATTAGTTAAATTAAATTTTCTCTTTTTTTTGAAGAACTCAAAACTCAGAACTATTTTTTTAGAAGAACATGACGAATAGGAAATGGATCCAGAGCAAAGGAGAGCCTTTGGCGATGTGGTTGATCGTCGTTTTGAAGAACTAGTCGTCGTTCAGAGAAGTGATGCTGGCGTAGAGGTTGATAGGGAGAATCAGGAAGATCGAGAGGAGAGTAATGGAGGAGAGTATGGCGAAGCTTCCGCCTTTGATCTGGAGGAACTGAGCAGTGGTGGCATCGTAGTGGCGGGTGATCTCGCGACACGTGGCATGCTAGACGACGAGGAGCTTGGTGAAGAGGGCAGTGGGATTGGGGATTCGGCGGTGGTCGCTGCAGAGCTTGATGGAGAGGAAGATGACGACGCAGCAGATGGAGCCAATGGCGAAGATGTTGAGAAGGTACTAGATGTTACTGTAACAGAATTATCCTACGTGGCAAACGGTCTAATAGTAAATGCTGACCTGTTCATTAAAATAATATTAAAAAAATTATTTACATTTTTAAAAATGGTACACCAGCATTTTATTTTATTTTTAAAAAAAAGCCATGTCAGATAAAAATAATATAAAAATTTCTAACCTAATTATTTTTTTAAAAAAGAAAAGAAATTAATTAAATTAAATTATTTCTTTTTTTGGAAGAACATGAAGAACTCAGAACTCAAAACTATTTTTTTGGAAGAACATGACGAATAGGAAATGGATCTAGAGCAAAGGAGAGCCTTTGGCGATGTGGTTGATCATCGTTTTGAAGAACTGGTCATCGTTCAAAGAAGCAGTGCCAGAGTAGAGGTTGATAGGGAGAATCAGGAAGATCGAGAGGAGAGCGATGGAGGAGAGTACGACGAAGCTTCTGCCTTTGATCTGGAGGAACTGAGTAGCGTTGGCGCCGCAGTGGCGGGTGATCTCGCGACACGTGGCGTGCCAGATGGCGAGAAGCTTGGTGAAGAGGGCGGTGGGACCGGGGATTCGGCGGTGGTTGCTGCAGAGCTTGATGGAGAGGAAGATGATGACGCAACAGATGGAGCCAATGGCAGAGATGTTAAGAAGGTACTGGATGTTACTATAACAGAATTATCCTACGTGGCAAACGGTCCAACAGTAAATGCTGACGTGTTCATTAAAATAATAATAAAAAAATTATTTACATTTTTAAAAAAGCCACATCATCAATTTAATTTTTTTTAAAAGTCATGTCAGATAAAAATAATATAAAAATTTCTAACCTAATTATTTTTTGAAAAAAGAAAAGAAATTAGTTAAATTAATTTTTTTCTTTTTTTGGAAGAACATGAAGAACATAGAACTTAGAACTATTTTTTTGGAAGAACATGACGAATAGGAAACGGATCCAAAGCAAAGGAGAGCCTTTGGTGATGTGGTTGATCATTGTTTTGAAGAACTGGTCGTCGTTCAAAGAAGCAGTGCCGGCGTAGAGGTTGATAGGGAGAATTAGGAAGATCGAGAGGAGAGCGATGGAGGAGAGTACGACGAAGCTTCTGCCTTTGATTTGGAGGAATTGAGCAGCGTCGGCGCCGCAGTGGTGGGTGATCTTGCGACACGTGGCGTGCCAGACGGCGAGGAGCTTGGTGAAGAGGGCGGTGGGACAGGGGATTTGGCGGTGGTCGCTGCGGAGCTTGATGGAGAGGAAGATGACGACACCGCAGATGGAGCCAATGGCGGAGATGTTGAGAAGGTATTGGATGTTCTGTACCAAGCATCGACGTCGCCACCACCACCATCGCCGTTGCCGTCGAGGGAGGGAATTGGGCCCAGGCTCAGGCCCATTGGATCCATGGCTGAATATGATGATAGATTCTTTCTAGGGTTTAATTACTATGGGGGTTTTGGAGTTTATGGAATTTAAGGTTGTGTGGTTGTTTGTGGTTTGGTTGTGCGTGGAGGTCGAAAATCTGGGTTTGAGTTTTGTGTTTGTGTTTTCTGAGTTCTTCATGTTCTTCCAAAAAAAGAAAAAAATTAATTTAACTAATTTCTTTTCTTTTTTAAAAAAATAATTAGGTTAGAAATTTTTATATTATTTTTATCTAACGTGGCTTTTTAAAAAAAAAAATTGCTGATGTGGCATTTTAAAAATTGTAAATAATTTTTTTAATATTATTTTAATGAACACGTCAGCATTTATTGTTAAACCGTTTGCCACGTAGGATAATTCTGTTAATTGAGTAACGACATGGACTAAAACGGAAATCGTTTTTTAGATTAGGGACTAAAAGCGGTAAAAATAAAATGTAGAAACTAAAATGAAAATCGCCTGAAAATGTAAGAACTAAAAGTGATTTTTTGCCTAAATAAATAAATAATTTTGGAATTTTTTTAGGTGCAAAAATAGCCATATCTTTCTACGAAATTAAAATTAACATCTCACATAACCAAAAAAAATAATAATAAAAATAAAAAATTAACATGGATTAAGAACCAGTGAACTACCAGCAGCGGAAGCAGTAGCCACTATCTTTCTACCAAGAAATGGCCGCCGCCTCCACCACCACCACCACCAGAACTCTCCTCTTCTCCCCATTCAGAGCAAGGAATGAGTTACACCGAGTTCACGTACCAACTGTTGCAAGGCTACGATTTCTTGCATTTGTAGAAGAACCTGAACGAGGGAGTTAGGGTTCAAATCCAAACCTCACACGTAAAACCCGTACCCTCCCAACAAAAATACCCACACTTTCACCGTCACACCCCTCATCCAACGGCTCACACCCAATAACTCCAAAATAATACGGCCAAGATCTCTCCAATCCATCCTTAAATCTCTCTCCCCTCATTTCATAAGATAAAACCCTCCCTCCGAATCTCGAAATCTATTTTTAGGGATTTACACTGTCTCTGCTCTCACTGTCACTACCAAAAAACGCAGAGAAAAAGGTACGCTTCTAAGCACTGTGAGACAGAGAGAGCCTCATAGCTCTCGATTCTACTTCCCATTTTTTTGTAGCTTATTGTAATGGCTTTCTTAAGTAAAGTTGGAAATCTGCTTAGACAGACTGCGAGCAAGCAGATCAGCTCAGAATTTGGTGCCTCGAAACCGTCTTTCTTTCAAGCCATACGATGCATGTCATCCATGTCAAGTTCAAAACTTTTTATTGAAGGTGCCACCAAATTGCATTTATTAGTTGCATTACGGCTTTATTTCTTTGTTGTTAGATTTCTTATCTTGTATTTTTCAGGTCTTTCATATGGCACAGACGATCAAAGTTTGAAGGAAGCGTTTGCTAAGTATGGAGAAGTTGCTGAAGGTGTGTTATATTTATCACAAGTTTAATTGTTGGCTCTTGATTTGTATACGTTTGAAAAAGTTATGCTCGAATGCATTCTTCTTAATCTCTATATGTGCGATTGATTAAGTCTGCCTTCCCTTGTTGTGGTATAGTGATATGGGTAGTGTGCATAACAAAAATATGTGTTTTGAACTTCATAAATATTTTTCATTTTAATTAAAAGAAAGTGAAATTTTTGTTTGAAAGAAAATAATTTTTTTTGTTTGTTTTTTTTTTTTATAATTAAAATTGAGTAATTAATTTTTTTAAAATTTTGGCATTTAAAAAATGTCAAATAATTTTTTTAATAATATTTTAATGCCCACTTTAGCTTTTTTTTGTTAGTTGGCTGATAGTGAAAACTTAAATGTCATGCGTTAATTGATTTATGAACCAAAATGTATGGACTAAAATAAAAAAAAATGCAAAATGTAAAGACTAAAAGTGCATTTATTTATGTTTTTAATAATAAAATGGTGCATGTGTTTTTTGGGTACCTTTGACTTTAATGGGTTTGTGCAAGTGGCACTGGTGTCTTCTCTTTTTCCTCCTGCTAAAATTCCTCATATTTTATGAATTCAGTTCATGGTACGTAGGAGTCACAGACATGTCAAACTCTTTGGCATGTCCATGAACATGGTTACATGCATATGTGACTATATGAGATATGTCCAGAAATTAAATAGCTATTCTTTCAAAATTACATACTCCTGGGGCAACCTGAGATGAGTCTTTCATCACAGCAATGAATAGATTTGTGGCTTAAATTCCAAAAAGAAAAGGACAAAAAACAGAACACTCTTCCATGTCCACCATAGTCGATTAGGGCTTGAAACCAAGGCCCAAGCAAAATGTAATAATCATGCCTTTAAAGATTTATGTGGATGAAAGGTGTTGGCAATGGCTGGTGGTGGGAGGTGGTAGTGTTGTGTCTTCAATGGAAAAGGAAGAAAGAGTTGAGGAAGTGGAGATTGTAGGGTTTGGGCATTTTACTATTTTTGCCTTAGCACAAGTCTTCATATTCTTGCCACCTATATATTGGGCCCTGATAATAGAGTGGTTTTGTTTTGATTTAAAATAATTTGTATTCCTTGCCACCTGGTTATTGTTTTATTTGGTCTTTGGGAGAACTGTGGTTGCATGAGGAGGGTCTATGAGGCCGAAGCAAATGTGGGTTTATTATCCTTGGGCTTTTGAAACTGAACTGTTGTAGGATTGAGGGGTTATTCCTAATTAGCCATAGTACTAGCCTTGGGCTCCCCAAAAATTAGTATGATTATCTTGATACCTTTTTAAATGTTTTCCTGCTTGTTATTTGTTTTTAGCCTAAATGTAACATAAAATATGTCCTATATATATATATAACATTTAATTTTGCTATATTCATGTTTTGTCTGTAATGTATTGTGCCTGTGTCCTGTATCTGGTAGAAACGTAAGTACTGGAAATACATGCTGACTGAAGTTGGCATTTATTGTAGCAAGAATCATTATGGACCGTGAGACTGGTAGATCCAGTGGATTTGGCTTTGTTACATATGTTTCAAGCGAGGAGGCCTCCAGTGCTATCCAGGCCTTAGATGGACAGGTAATGTTACTGATTTGTTGCTCTTCATTTGTTAATCTCTTTGTCTGTAAGATGTGACGGATAAAGCTTGGTTATTTGGAACTTTTATGACCTTCTCACTCTAAACCTGTTGCCAAAATTACCCCCAAATTACCCCAATGACTATCCTTGCCTCCACTAATGATATCACCTAACAGCTTTAACTTAGCATGTCCCTTTCACAAGCAGCATCACAGTGAACTCCCATTCCATGCCAGTTTTAGCATTGCAACTGTTATGTTCACTTGTGTTATGGGAATTGGAATTTAAAAACCTGTATGATGAGTGGTAATGTCATTGGATTTTCAAGTCTCACACTTGAGGACTTGGATCTTTGAAACACCCAATAAAGTACAAAACCGGACTTGCAAATATTGGAATTACTTCATAGCTAAGTGATCCATGCAATGCAACTGATGTCTTAATGGTGTTGGTATAACAGGTGTACAGTAACTCGTCTATGCATGGCATAGGAATGTGTATTAATTATAAGAATTATGATGTTGCTGAACTCCACCCTTGCTCTTTCCAAGTAAATTACAAACGTGTTTTATGAAATGGTTTGGCCTCTTTTAATCTATTGATTATTGCTGGTAATTTTTAATCGACTCTTTCCTTTTTGCGGTAACATTACCTCCTAGGATCTCCATGGTCGTCGGGTAAGGGTGACTTATGCTACTGATAGGGCTCGTCCTAGCTATGGAGATAGTGGCTACAGTGGAGGTGGTGTTGGTTACAGCAGTAGTGGTAATTATGCCAGTGGGAACAGTGGAGGCTATGGCAATACTGGTGGGAATTTTGATGTTTCTGGTGGTAGTGGTAACTTTGCCTCTAGGGATGGCAGTAAAATAGCTGGTAGTGGATTTGAAGGAAGTACTGGACAGGGCTTTGGTGGTGCTGATCAATTTGGTACCAGTGAGAGCAGCTGTGGGGATGGTGGAGGTGGAGGTGGAGGTGGAGATTGTTGACAAAGATGCTTCTTTGGAAGGAAACTTCAGGGATGACGAGGATGAGACTGGTGATTTTGCCAAAAGAGCATGAAAATAGTTGAACCTGCCTTCACCAGTGTTACTAGTAGACTTTCTTTGTTGCAGTTTTTTCTCCTTTTTCCTTGAACTATTTATTTTTATTTATATTGGATTTGGCTCTGAAACTTGACTTTGATGCACTCTTCTAGTGTGTTTTCCCGATGAGAATCAAAGAATGTTAGAAAATAATCTCTCTCTCCGTCTCTCTTATGCACTATCAATATTGTTCAGCGGTTCAGCCTGAAACTAGATTTGTTTGTCCTTTGATCTATTGAGACTGTTATGTACTCGTTTGAATGTGAATTTAACTATTTTCTTCTTTAAATCCTTGGATAATGGTGCTACCATGTGTGATATACTGATCTCTAATGTGGTGAAGATATTCCTTTGTGGGTATTTAATGCCACTAATGGTTTTGTTTTTTTCTTGGACCAAAGACACAAAAAAAAAAGTTCCTATAGCTGTGGTATTTGCGTATTAGAATTTAGTTGTTGGGGAGAAAATCAGTAATCATTTTTTAAGTACCGATAATCTTTTGAAACAAAACTTATTTGCCTATTAGATCGAGCTGTTTACTGTTGTTTATTGTTTACTATGGAATAGGCGAAACAAGGTGAGACCTATGCCTAATGCAAAGAAGCGACATCAAAACAGTGCTCGTTGGCACCAACCTGGAACAAAACAAATTTTGACAGGGTAACTTTTGAGGATACTAATGAGGCGAGCTTAGGGGTGGTGATTCCTAATCATCTTGGTCAGGCCATGAGGGGTTTTTTTAGAAAATAACTACAAAACCCAAACAATATTATTAGTTAGGTAACGTTTTAAACATATTGCATTTCTAGCAATTCGACTATAGAGGAGTCGATTTTACTATTCATATTACTTTTTTAAAGAAGTCGACTTCAGAGGAGTCGACTTCTACACAAAGAAGTCGACTTCAGTGGAGTCGACTTCTGTACAAAGAAGTCAACTCCACTGAAGTCGACTTCCCCAAAAACCCACCAACTCCAGGTCCACACAACTAGCTTCCAGGCGAAGAACCCAGGCGAAGCACGAAGCCAGGCGAAGCCAGGCACCGACGAACCCAGGCGAAGAACCCAGCAACACCGACGAGCAAGACCAACGAGCAAGCGAACGCAGGCGCCAACGAACCCAGGCGCCGATTTCTTCACCAGACCCGAACGAACCCAGCAACACCGACGGCAAAGCACGAAGAACACGCCGATTTCTTCACCAGACCCCGACGAAGCATGAACCTAGGTGCCGATTTCTTCACCAGCGACGAAGCACGAACCCAGGTGCCGATTTCTTCACCAGAACCCAGGCGAAGAACACGCTTGGGTACGGCGAAGCACGAAGAACACGCTTCTTTGGTTGTGAGGTTTCTTTGAATTTCTACATAGGGAAATCGACTTCAGTGAAGTCGATCTCTTTGTATAGAAGTCGACTTCAGTGAAGTCGACTTCTTTGTAAAGAAGTCGACTCCACTGAAGTCGACTTCTTTCCTACACCACTCACGATAAAAGGGAATATGAACAGTAAAATCGATTACTCTATAGTCACTCTATAGTCGAATTGCTAGAAATGCAATATGTTTGAAACGTTGCCTAACTAATAATATTGTTTGGGTTTTGTAGTTATTTTCTAAAAAATCCCGGCCATGAGGCTTCTTTACCGGGTTCTGTAGCTATGGTGGAGCTGTACTTAGCTGCTAGACGGCCATTGAATTCACACTCTAAATTTGAATTTTCAAAACGGAAATAGGAGGCAGCAGTGGTAATTAAAATTCTTAACAACTCCAATTTGAATCTATCAGCAGGAAGCTAAATTGATGGCCAAAAATATGGAGCGTTTTCTGTCGCTCATGTGGGAGGGCATGGAAACAAGGTTTCTCATGCCTTAGCAAGGATAGCTTTAACCTCTTCTACTTTGCTGGTTTGGTTGAAGCATGTTCTATCAGACATTGAAGCTTTAGTTTGTAATGATCTCAGTTCGGTCTAATAGAAGTTTGAAGTCTTGATTCTCAAGAAAAAAAAAAAAAAAAAATTTGTTGCTGTTTGTGGGTATCGGGAAAATTTTGTGACCTCGTAAAGTTCCAAATCCTTTGATCAAATAGAACGGTTCTTTTCTTTCTTCAGTCTGTTTTGGGTCTTTTCTTAGCTTGATTGTAGAAAATTTTACAGTTGGAAACCCGGGTAATGCATCTCTTTTGTGGTTTGATGCTATAAAATAGGATTTTGGGAGTTTTTAGAACTCCCAATGCTAATGCTCTTGAATTTGGATTCAAAATACTACAAATTGAAAATAATAAAACCAAAATTGACTACAAGTTAAAAGTATTACAAAAAATTAGACTGCCAAATATTTTTTTTTAAGAAAAAAATTTTATTGAAAAACTTTCTTCCAAACTTATTAAAACTTATTTAGTTATATAACTCTTTTTTAGAGCTTGAACTTGTTTTCTAAGTAAGACTTAAGTTTACTAAACTCAAGTTATAAACACGAATTTGACTTATCTAGAAACTTATTTAGTTACAAAGTATTTTTAATTTTTAGTTATAATACCCGAAATTAAAGTTTAGAGTTTAAATTCAAGTTCTAAAAAGTTGCTACATAAATAAATAAATAAATATCGATTTTTTTTTGGTGCAAAATAGAATATATGGCAAAAATAGCCGTATCTTGCATTCTTTCTACCAAATTAAAATTATGTCACATTAAAAAAATAAATAAATAAAAAATAAAAAAAATTAACATGGATTGAGAACCAGTGAACTACCAGCAGCAGAAGCCGTAGCCACTATCTTTCTACCAAGAAATGGCCGCCGCCTCCACCACCACCAGAACTCTCCTTCTCTTCTCCCCATTCAGAACCTCCCTCACCTCTTCCTCTTCTTCTTCTTATTATTATTTTCACAATTTCCCAAAACTACCCTTCTCCCCTTTCAAAACCACCACCACCACCTCTACCTACACCTATTGCTGCTGCCACTCCTCCACACAATCCCAATCCCAATCCTCTCCTTCTCCTCGCCTCAACAACGTCATCGAAATCCTCCAGCAACGCGGTCTCATCGAGTCCCTAACCAGCCCCGACCTCCACGACGCCGCCGCCGCCGTTTCATCCTCACCTCTCAAAGTTTACTGCGGCTTCGACCCCACCGCTCAATCCCTCCACCTCGGCAACCTCCTCGGCATCATCGTCCTCTCCTGGTTCCACCGCCTCGGCCACCAGCCCGTCGCCCTCATCGGCGGCGCCACCGCTCGCGTCGGCGACCCCTCCGGCAAGTCCCTCGAGCGTCCCGACCTCGACCTCGACTCTCTCCGCCGCAACACTCTAGGGATTGAGTCCACCATCGCCAGAATCCTCTCCGAAAACTCCGTCATCCTCAACAACTACGATTGGTGGAAGGAGGTCAAGCTGTTGGATTTTTTGAAAGATGTGGGGAAGTACGCTAGGGTTGGGACTATGATGGCGAAGGAGAGCGTGAAGAAGCGGCTGGAATCGGAGCAAGGAATGAGTTACACCGAGTTCACGTACCAACTGTTGCAAGGCTACGATTTCTTGCATTTGTACAAGAACGAGGGAGTTAGGGTTCAAATCGGCGGTAGCGATCAGTGGGGGAATATCACCGCCGGAACCGAATTGATTCGGAAGGTTCTGCAAGTCGAGAAAGGAGCGTACGGATTGACATTTCCTCTCTTGTTGAAGAGCGACGGAACGAAGTTCGGGAAATCGGAGGACGGCGCGATTTGGTTATCGCCGGCGATGCTTTCGCCGTACAAGTTTTATCAGTACTTCTTCTCGGTGCCGGACTCGGACGTAGTGAGGTTTTTGAAAATGCTGACTTTTTTGGAGCTGGAGGAGATTGACGAGTTGGAGAGGGAGATGGGGAGAGTAGGTTACGTGCCGAACACGGCACAGAGGAGACTTGCGGAGGAAGTAACGCGATTCGTTCACGGGGAGGAAGGGTTGATGGAGGCTATAAAGGCTACAAAGGCGTTGAGGCCCGGGGCGGAGACGAAGCTGGATTGGGAGACCATTGAGGGGATTGCAGAGGACGTGCCGTCTTGTTCTTTGAAGTATGATCAGGTGGTGAATGTTCAGCTCGTTGAGCTGTCGGTTTCTGCTGGTTTGTTCGAGAGCAAATCGGCTGCAAGGCGGTTGTTGAAGCAGGGGGGTTTGTATTTGAATAACAGTAGAGTGGATGGTGAGGATAAGAGGATTGAGGCCGAGGATATTGTCGATGGGAAAGTTGTTCTTTTGTCTGCTGGAAAAAAGAACAAGGTGCTCGTAAGGATATCTTGATTCTTCAATTGCTATAATTCAAATACATTTGATTTAAATTAAATTAGTGAATGAATTCCTTGTATGTTTAACGAAATTTTGGATTTCATGTTATGTGAGAGACTGTGAAGTTATAATCATGAAATGATTGACTTGAGGCCAATCTGATTCTTTATAATGTTGTGGTGGGATGTCCTTTCTTACTACTCAATTTACTTTCCACTTTTTGTTTACCTTGTCAAAAAACTGGTAGTTGTAGAAGTATTCGAGAGGTATTTTCTTAGTTATGTGAAGTAGAACCTGTAATTGAATCGACCGCTCCCAGAAGTAGGCTGCTCATGCTTTAGCTTGTTTCTCCTATGAGTAGTCTTGAGTGTGCCTTCTAACAAGCTGTTCTCCTGTTAAGTTCTTGAAGATTGAATCTGTAAAGATCACCGAGTCAAGCCCAACTGGACCTCGCTTAAAACAATGGTAGTGACTACTCTCTCTCTCTAGTTTTAAATCTTTTTTTTTTTTTTTTTTTGAGGCAATAGAAGACATCAATCATTTTATTCTAAATAGAAAGTAACTCAACCTCGTAAAGGTGAGTTAATGATTTTTACATTTTTCAACCATGATAGTGTAGAAGTTATCATTTGTCTTAATATATTATGGATTTTGGTTTTCCTTGTTTTGTGTTTTGTTATCGAAATAGGCTGTACAACTCATAGCTGAGACTTGAGACTTTTGAATGATCCCCATATGTGATTTTGTATAATTTTTAGTTTCATTAAATGGTTGTTCTTATCTGGGATTTTGATGATTTTATATTTTCATTTACTAAAAGCTTTCTGGATATGATTTCCTCACATTTATCTTCAATCTTGCCAACTTGGGATCATTGATTATTTGTTACAACTTTACAAATTAGTTAGCCAGTAATATGAGGTATCATAATTGCAAATCGTTCATAATGCAGAACGCCTCTATCCACAAATTTGTTAATCTATGTTAGTTTAAATAAATATTTGAACTTTTCCTACCTATAAAAAAAAAATATATAATATATATATATATATATTTGAACTTTCCCATGAATATATAAAAATTGTTTATCAAACTTTTCTATGCATTGCACGGGTTAGTAACTAGTCTTTCAAATATATTGAATGGTGTTTGCTAATTAGGAAAAAGAGATTGGCCAAGATGCTGGAAGCACCTAAGGTTGCAAAGTTTGGATTGGTGATTCCAATTACAGGATTAGGTTTCATGCGAGAGGTTTTGCAAGCTCCATCTGATGTTTGGGTTGTTGTGATCCTCTACAAAGAAGGGTACTTTATGAGAGATCTTAATACTAAAATAATTTTTCTTGATGAGGATTGTAGTGATGTTTGTTGGAAGTTTCTGATAGAATCCCAGAATGTACATGGCTGATGTGTTTTTTGGAAGAGTTGGCAAAAAAAATAAACAGCAACAAAATTTGTTAAGATAATATCAACAAATTGCATTCCTAACTACCCTGTTCATAATCTTCCTACTTTGTTAGTGTACAACAATGGTGCAGTGAAAGCAAATCACGTGGGCTTGCATAGTTTTGGCTGAGATGCACTCCTGAAGGTATCTTATATTTAAGCACGCTTTGCATTGTCATTAGTTTATGTATTACCTTGCTACTTCTTTTAATCAATTGTTATTCTTTAATATGAGATATTTGCATCTCCGTGTGAGGCCAATTCTACACATATTTGAAATCTAAGGTGCATTCTTACTTGCTTTGAGGCAGTGTCTGGGATGAGGATAAACTTTGGCAAATTTGAAACTGTGCCAGTAAAGGAGGTTCAGAATATTGAGGCGTTGTTGGGTGATCTTGGATGCTGTGTATCCACCCTACCAATGAAATATTTGGGGCTACCTCTTGGTGCAACATTTAAAGAGGCATCAATTTGGGATCGCATTTTGGATCATGTGCAAAGAAGATTGGCCGGTTGGAAGAGATCGTATCTATCTAAAAGGGGTCATCTCACTCTCATCAAGAGTACATTATCTAGCCTCCCTACTTATTTTATGTCTTTGTTCTCTCTTCCAGTGGGTGTGGCAAAAAGAATGGAGAAACTCCAAAGAGATTTCCTTTGGCGTGGATTGGGGGAGGATTTTAAGTTTCATCTAGTAGGATGGGAGTCTTCCTGTATTCCTATTCGTCAAGGAGGTTTGGGTATAAAGTGTCTTATAACAAAGCGTTATCAGGCAAGTGGTTGTGGCGCTATGGATCTCAGGAAGAGGCCTTATGGTGTCAGGTAGTGGATGTGAAATACGGGTTAGGCACTTCATGTTCAAAGGAAGTAAGGGGTCATATGGAGTGGGCCTATGGAAATACATTCAGAGAGGGTGGGATAGTTTTATGCATTTTACACATTTTGATGTAGAGGAGTTCCTTGAGTTTATGGACTCCCGATGCACTAGATAATTGTTTTGTTTTCTTTAGCTCTCTTTTCTTGTATACTGTGTTCTAGATCTGGGTTTTTTGTTTTGTTTTGTTTTTTAGTTATTTATTTTATTTTCATCAGGTGATGCTAATTGAACTACAAAGCTCCTAGCAATTTAAGTTATTTCTAAACATGATATTAGTTGACATTTACTGTTGTAAACTGGAAATTAATGTTTCTTTTGTAGATGTTTTTAGTATGATCTTTGAGTTTAGTTTGCTGTGCACTAACAGCAGTGCCTATAATATTGGAACTTAAACTTGCTTTTAAGAACTTCAAATGGTGGAATATTTAATTTTTTTAAATAAGTTTTGGCCCCAAGGAGAGGGAAAATTATCTTATGGAGAGGTTTCATGAAGTCACTCTCTCACAGCACATGGGACTCACACATCTATGCATCCTACATACTATGAGGGGATGGTCTCATGACTCTCATTGAATCGAGAAGTTATCTTATACGTCCTATAAGACTCATATGAGATTAAACTATGAGGCCCACATGTCAATCTCACATAAGTTGTATACGCTAGATGTATACAAGATTTTTTACCATTGAACCACTCCATGTATGGGATTAGTTAGAACCATTCATCTTACTTTATTGTTCTTGAAGCATGCATTGCTGAAGAGAAATTTTGTGAATGGTAGGAGTAGGAGATGTTGGTACTTAAAAATCTAGGCAGTATTATTGTATGTTTTTTCTGGCAGTATCATTTTGTCAAATCCTGGACACTGATTTTTTTTTTTTTTTTACTCTTTAAAACAGGTTGTGAAGATTTGAATCCATGACAACCAAACAGTCTATTGTGGACTGAATTTCAAAAGATCCCATTAGATTCAATTCTACTTCTGACCTCTCATCGAATAAGACTCACAATAACTGCCTCACGCTTATTTTACCTTTGTGAATTGGAGGATTCCTGTGCTGCCAGACATGGTAGATGACAGACCATAAAGCCAGCCTGCACAGTTTAGATTCTAAACTCTTGCCTCTCAACAGATTACCACCCAAAGGCCCAAACAAAAACTTCAACCCAACAGATTTTAGGGTGCCTTATTAGGCACCAACTCATGATAGTTTTCCAAGTTCTCCTTGAGAAAGAAACTTAAAAAAAAAAGGTGCTTACGGCTCTCCAGCTGCACCAAGCTAAGTTTACTTCGAATTAATTGAATAATGGCCAGGTCCTCTATCTGGCAGGGTTTCGACCCACTCACCGTCCCTCAACACACTAGAAGCTTTGGCATCTAAGGAGCTAGCTGCTTCATACAAAACTCCTGTTAAAGGAGCCTGGAAAATACTTACTAGATATAAGTCATATAACAAAAATATAAAGGGACAAAGGTTCATCTTGTCAAAGCCTTCTACCCCCTTTGAAATAGCCCACCCAATGTCCCAACTACCATTGAAGGCTACTGAAATTTTGGGGAGGTTATGCACTCTTTACCTATTTAGCGCCCCCCCCCCCCCCCCCCCTCCCCCCAAAAAAAAAAGGGACACCAATCCAAACGCCATGTTTTTTCATCAATCCAAACGCTATGTTTTTTTCTGTTGACTGCAATTTCACTCTCAAATTTTGTCATGTTTTTTCATCAATCCAAACGCTATGTTTTTTTCTGTTGACTGCAATTTCATACTCAAATTTTTATGCTGTTGGTGTCCCTTTTTTTTTTGGGAGAGGAGGGGGGGGGGCGCTAAATAAGACTCAAAATGTGGGGCCCATTGAAACTCAACTAGTTTAAACAAATTTTTGAATTAAGTTTCCATCACTCAAAACTCAAAAATTTGAGTTTGAGTCATGAAAATTGAAAACACAATTTGAGTGTTTTTAAGTTATAAGATTTGGGTTTCAATGACACTCTTGTAAATACTCAACCTTAGTGGAAGCTACAGCAGTGTGTGGTCAATTCAGTTTAAGTGAGACTGTTAAGGCACCTTTTTTTTTTTTTTCTTTTTTTCAAACACAACAGCTTTCTCTTCTTCTCTCTTTTTGCAAAATGGGTCCCACCACTTTATGCAAAATTTTGAGTTATAGAGACCAAGATATGAAAAAAAAACAAGTTTTAATTTGAGTGAGTGAAAAAATAGTTAGAGAAATGAGTTATGGGAATTGAATTTGAGTTATGAGTTATGAACGATGCTCAATCCAAATAGGTTTGGCTGACTTTTAGACTTGTAATAACTTTTCACTATTTCCAGCATCAACGCAACATCTTCTGCTATGTTCCTACCAGGGGCATATGTTGTCTAGTATTTGACCAATCAAGTCATTCAAGCAATGTTTCATTCTGTTGGCCAAGATATTGGTGATACACGTATAAACTATATTGCAACAGGAGTTAGGCTGAAAGTCACCAAATTTAAATGGGTTAGGGACCTTAGGAACCAAAGAAATAATTGTTGCATTAACCTCACCAAGTAATTTGCCTGACCTTAAAAAAAGATTGGATGGCTTTGACTATATCCTCATTGACCACACTCTAAGCCTTTTAGAAGAATTGAGCTGTGAAGCCATCTGGAGCATGAACCTTCATCTCCATCCATATTGAAAATTGTTTGCTGAATTTCTAATTCAGACACATCTTCTTGCATTGCAACTTTCTGATTTTCAGTAATTTGAGTAGAAAGAATCTGGGAGATTAAAGAAACACCATATCTGCTGAGATTGCCAGCAGAATTATCAAGAAAGTGTTAATAAAAGTCCTCGGCCACCTTCTTCATAGCCTCAGGACCAGCAACTGCTTCCCTTTGATTATCAACCAAAATATGGTGCATCTAGCCTTCCTTATAGTTACCATTTTATGGAAGAAGGAAGTCTTTTGAACCCCTAGAGTCAGCCATTTCAATCTAGCTTCTGCTTAAAGAAACTCATCTTAGCTTATAGTAACTAGTAAGTACTGGTAAAGGTATAAACATTCCCTCTCTTTTGCAAGAAGATTAGTATCGCCAGTATAATTGAGCAAATTGGCTTTAGCCAATTGAAGATCCAATATGGCTCTTGCAACTTACTAAGCAATGCAACCAAGCTACTTTAGATTACCATAAGTATCGCCAATATTTGATGTGTAATTGAAGGAAAAAAACCACTTTAGATTTCCACCTCATTGCTGTCCCAGCACACACCATGATACAATCAGATGAATGACTGATAGTTTGCTAAGTATTGCCACCTTTCAGCAATGAACTTTTGGATTCTATGAGCAATTTACTCCTTCACCTTAGTTTCAACTAGGTAAAGAGTGGATATTTTCTTTCTATTCAACAAATTTCTCACCTCCTTTTACTTAAAGGGATCATTGAGACCCCTAGTATTCCAAACAAGGATCTTCATATCAAGAGGAAGGAGAAGGGATAAAACCCCTCTTTGAATCCTCATTAATCTCAACAACCTTTTGACTTACCCTTGTCACTTTTGCCTTTATTTGGAAAGGCAAATTCTAAAATCTACTGAATGGTAATAGTGAAGTGAGTAGCCACCACTTCTACAGCATGCTCTTTCTCTCTCTTCTTCCATATTTTCCCTACCTTCACCATTGCTTGGTTTTTCTGATACCAAAGCTGCAAATGAATTACTCTGCACTACACCACCTCTGTTACTACTTGCATTCACAGGAGTACCATTTTGCACTACCTTGTGGCTTTTGTTAGGCATATCTTTTTTTTTTTTTTTTTTTTTTTTTTTTTTTTTTTTTTTTTGGATGATACAGGAGAACTTCACTCAGATTAGTTGCATGTCGCAGAGTATACTGTACAATAATCCTCACTGTTAATCAAACTCTTACAGGCAACTGACCCCACCCGTCAGAACCAGTTACCGAGTAATCCAGAAGCTTTTCACCCCAGTAAGCATATCTTTCTAATGTGATTCAACCCACAAATTCACCTTCATCTCATTAGCCGTACTTCCCTTGAGAACCCAAACCTTCCTCTCTTTTTTGACAAAGATTTGAAGGATGGCCAAAAGCCTTGCAGTGAGAACATTTGATGGCAACCCATGAGGTTGACTTCCAGTTCTAGAAACTTCCACCCCCGTATCCGTAGTCATCTCAGAATCAAATATCAACTTCAACAAAAACTCTGGCATATCCAATACGCTTCTGATCCTCAGTAACTTCATTTGTATATGATGGTCTGCACATACCACTTGCAATGTAGCTCAAGAAAAATGGATCCTAATATTCTACAGGTAAATGTAAAATCTTAATCCATTAAGGGATCTTAGAAAGAGACATCTTGGAGCCTTGCATTCCTGGAGGCTAGTTTATGAGGACTAACAGCTGATTGAAAACGTACTAGATCTTTTTTATCCAGGACAACATCATGGGTACCAATGTCCTCAAATATGAAGAAATAAAGTCTATTTACACAGTAAGTCTGCACAGAACCATATGAACTCCACAGCAGACAAAAAAAAAAGGTGGCTTAGCCAAAAATTGACCAGCAAGACTAGCCTCGCATTTTGCTACTGGAACTGGAAGCTTAACTACAGTTTTCATATTTCCGAAACTCAGGTTTGTTTAGCAATAAGCGAAACTAAGCTCACAGATACAAGCAAAAGCTCTCAAAATCAACAAGATTCTCACAGACACCCTCTTGGCCTTTCCATCTCACGTTTTTTATTTCATAGATATACACTAGCACCGCAAAACCTGGGGCACACAATCGCTTCAAACCTTGGATATCCAAAGGGGCTACCAGTATTTGATTAAAAAAAAAAAGAAAAAAGAAAAAAAAAAGAAGCAGAGAATAATAAGTAAGATTGATGGCTGGAATGGAACACACTTGAAAGGCTTTATAGACGTACATGAAAGAAGAACCAACTTGGATTGTTGGATGGTTGATGAAGCATGTAATTAAAGTATATACGAACATATACCCAAAAATATAGACGCGCGCACACATACACATACTGACTCCCATAATGAGACAAGCAATGCTGGTGCTGATTTCAAGTCCTACATTTTGAGTTTTAGAAAGTTAGTGTGCGCACACATACACATAATGACTTCCGTCATGAGACAAGCAATGCCGGTGCTGATTTCAAGTCTTACATTTTGAGTTTTAGAAAGTTAATCAAACAAAAAGAGGAAATAATTGGACAAAAATAAAATATGAAATAATCCTTAAATAAATAATAAATGATGTAGTATTGAATGAATATCCTCTTTATATACCCTATATACTGCAAAAATTAATTTTGTTTCAATTCAATGCTCACTTTCATCAATTGAAAACAACACTCTTTGTGCATTTAGAACTACAGGAGAACCTTTCTTGGTTTTCTCCACAATCTGCTTGATCAACTGCTTCTCAATTTCATCATCACAATCACTATTTTCATCTTCACTTACACAGACATCATTAAATTCCTTAACCTCGGATGTGTGCCCTCCAAATGCTTTTGTCTTACTAGAAAAGAATTCCATAGATAATGTATCATCATCGACTGCAAGATGTGGTATTGAACCACCGATCCCACCATTTTGACCCCTAAATGCATGTTGATCAGATTGATTGAAGCACTCTTGATGCTTATTTTCATGGGTTACTAATGATAAATCCTGGTCTTCTGAATCATCTATCTTCATCAACTCTATATAAGCCTCATTATATGCATCTAGAGCTTCCTCTGAGAGATTCATAACCAGAGGCTGGGCCATAGGATTACATTCATTTGCAATTGAACATTCGTGGGTAGAGGAATATCTCCGTTCATTGCTTGAGAACTCCTTCCAAGAATTCTTATGCCCTGATTCCACGAGTTTTAACTTTCTCTGGCTGTGTTGAAGGGCTGTCTCAAGCTCCTGCACACGTTCTTCAAGTCTAGATTGGATAACCTCGTGCAGACGCAAGCTGAGCTCTCTGGGTGAAACAGCATAGGTTCCAGAGTGCGGGGTGGAGGTGTCCCTCGCATCTTGATTTGACTTAGGTTGTGCAGCAGCTTGCCCAAGGATTATGTCTTCTCTCAACTCACCTTGAGTAAAATCTGCTACAAAGTCTGGGTCAAGCTGCACATATATCAAGCTCTATTAGCACTTCAAAGCAAACAATTCAACAAGTTTGCCTCACTAAGGGGGAAAAAAAGAGAGTAAATTTAAAGAGAAAAAAGTGATTAGAGCAATATCCATGACACTGATTAATGTTATCTAAGTATGATCCCGCCTAAACATGGCTGCTACCTTCTGTGATAAAAAAATGGTTGTTGAAAGGCTGGAATCAACAACATGACCATGATTATACTAAAACTTGATACCTATGTCATTGACACTAGTCTGGCTCAAGCACTATTTATATGCTGCCATGTTGATGGAGTGCTTGAGTAACAGAATAAGTCAAATAACTACAACTACCTGACTGAATGACCCACTTTCATGTTTTGGACTATTGACAGTGGCAAATGCGACTATCCATAGAGTGGATGAAAGAACAACGTGAGTACTTTTATCCTCTTTATAGGGGGCAAAGGGGGAGGGGGCACTCTAGGGTTGAACCCATGGAAAAGGGGGATTTGACTATCCTCTCCTGTGCCCTAGTGTTGCCGTTTGATTTAACCAAATACACACACACATACAATGGAAAATGAATCTTGAACAGATCTAATGTGACATTATTTAATGCAGTATCCTTGAAATAAAAAGCTACTTGCTTTCAAAACTACCCTCTTCAATTTAAACTCAGGTATAGCAAATTAAAAAAAGGGACTTCAAATTTAATATAGGGTAAGTTAGGAAAGTTATAAAAATTGTCCATTGACTTTTCCAATTGAACAATATTTTGGAACTTCCCAAAATAGAGTTATGGACAAACAATATGGGATAAAGGTAATACTTGAATTCCATTAGATTGGACAAGATGTGTCTCAGCTTTAAGCAATCTGGAAAAGTTTTAATCCTCAACTAACCTGATAAGGGCATTTTTCAGAAAACTAGAAATTCCTAGATACCCTATCAATGAGGGGATCAATCAAAATACTTAAAATTGAATATGGTATATTAAACTCAAAAGATAGAAAGTAGGACAGGTATTTCATTAACATTATTGTACATTTAGTTCAAATAAAGAACTTAGGTGTGGCGGGACTCCTTTAAAAGATGTCTTTCTAGAATTATTCACTATTGCCAGTAATAAGGAATCTTCAGTGGTAGAGCTTATTCAACCTTTTTTTTTTTTTTTTTTTTTATTTTTTATAAAAAATGAAAAAGTAATTAGTTATTTTGACAGCTTTTACTATTTTTTATAAAAATTTTCTTAAAATAAATAATTAATTTAAGGCACACATTAACACATTCTTACTAAAAAAAAAAAAAAAAGAAAGGTAGAATAAAAATTTTCTTCCATGATGATGGATAGCTTTAAGGAAAAGTGCAAGTTAAAAGCACCCATCGTATTTTCATGTCGACAAGGAAGATGGAAGAGGTTGTCAAGATTTCCAAAACCCAACCCCCAAAAGAAGTGACAGCCTACTCAAATCGAATGTGACGTGTGATGGAGATTTGGGTGATGTGAGGAGGTTATTAGTTGATCCAATTAAATCATAGCATTGTGTTTTTTCTTGTTGTCAAGGCCTCAAGAGTCAAGAGCTATTATGTCCATGTCCAGTCATACAAATGCAATTCAAAAGCAACCCAAAAGTCATATGTGACATAAAGAAATTCTTATACTGTATTTCTTTTTATAAAGTGATCCAACGGTTTTGGTGGGTGTAGGTTAGGTTTTAATCCCCACCAACATCATTTATCCAAAGCCAATTAATTAATTCAGTTAAAAAAAAAAAAAAAAAAAAAAAAAAAAAAAAAAAAAAAACAACAACAACAACTCTACCTGTATGTCATTTTATATAGTATGAAATACTCTGTTTTAATAAGATATATACCATGAAATATTTAACAAATAAGGCTTTTTTTCCCCCGAAGTACATAACAAATAGGTTAGATGCATATAAATATAAGATTATTTATTAAAGAAAAAGACTATCAAGTTGGATTAGTAGTCAAATAAATATTTCTTGGTAAACGAGAAAAAAAATGTTTTTACAGATATTATCCATCCTTGGATGTTGATGTTAGTGTCATTTTAGCCCTTAAACTTTTGACTCAAACAATTAAAAATAATGCTAGAGATAAAAACTATTTTACAATTTTTTTACAAACTGCTGATATAGTGAGTGATTATTGGTAGATGAAAAAGTAATATTAATGGTGGGTCTAAATGAAAACCAATAAGAGGTTAGCCACATCAACATTTTGTGAAGAAAAAAAAAAGTGAGTTTCAGTTAGCTCAACTTGAAACTCTCTAAAAAAAAACATTTTGTAAAAATGTTGTAAAATAATTTGTGGTTGTAACATTACTCAACAATTAAACTGCATAACTTTATATTTGTGATAAATCATTAAAAAAATTTAGTGTAAAATATTAAAGTTAAATAGATTTAATCATGTGATGTGCACATGATTTTACCCAATCATATTAAAAGTCCAAAAATGATATTTATGAAACCCCCAAGATTTTTTTTTAATACAAAATATAAATTTTACTCTAGTCTGATCTAAGTGTATATATGTGTGAAGCTCTCTTCTAAAGACTTGAATTTCGGCCTTTACCTCCCACACCCCCACAATACCTATACTGCACAGTGATCATCGTATCAAGGGTGTGTGTGAAACCCCCCAAGAATTAATAAAAGAGATGTTAAGGTGACCATTGGCAAATAGTATAATAAATCATAAAAGTTTTTTTTTAAAATATTTATTATATGGATGACATGACTTCAATTACATTTTTTTGAATAATTTGATAAATACAACAATTAAGGAGATGAATATCACATGTCATATTTCCTTGGGACATCAAGAAATGTCAAGCAAGAAGAATTGAAAGACTTTAGAATAGATGTCATCAAGTACAACCTTTAAATTTGAGCCATTCCATTGAAAAACTTCCCAAAGAACCACCTAAAAAAATTTACTATTTCGTTTTTACTCTCTTTAAACCATGGAGAAAAAGAATAAATATTCTGAGTTCTAACCACTATAATAAATCTAATTTAACCAAAATACTCAGACCTAAATCATATTTGATCCCAAATTTAAAGAACTAAAAAACAGAAACTATATTGGTGGAGGGTACGGGGTCTAATGGAGACAGAGATGTGATTGTCTTCTCAATTTTTTTCAATCTCTCCACTTTCTATGCCTAACTGGATCTCTTTCTCCACTTTCTATTTAGATGGATTTAATGTTTGACTTTTTGAAGCAATTAGTTTTCTTTTTATACAGAGAGGCTATCAAATGGTGTTTTAACGTTAGGAAACATTATAATTTATTGCTTTTTAATTGTGAATGTGGTTGAAAGTTAGATGGGTCTTTTTTCCTATGTGGCAGCACTGCCACTTTCGATGCCTAACCAGATCTCTCTCTCCATTTTTTGTTTGGATGGGTTTAATGTTTGATTTTTTTGAAGCAATTAGTTTTCTTTTTATACGGAGAGGCTATCAAATGGTGTTTTAACATTGTGAAACATATAATTTATTGTTTTTTAATTGTGAATGTGGTTGAAAGTTAGATGGGTCTTTTTTCCTATGTGGCAGCACTGCCACTTTCGATGCCAAACCGGATCTCTCTTTATCTTTCTCTCTCTCCACTTTCTGTTTGGATGGGTTTAATGTTTGATTTTTTGAAGAAGTTAGTTTTCTTTTTATACTGAGAGGCTATCAAACAGTGTTTTAACGTTGTGAAATAGTATAATTTATCACTTTTTAATTGTGAACATGGCTGAAAGTTAGATGGGTCTTTTTTGTTTATGTGGCAGCACTACCTTAATTGCAGGGAAAAACTTCTGCTTTTGTATATAGTAATAGATGTTGTTCTTTGTGGTAATGTTTTTTTCCTAATATTCATTTACAAAATCCAATTTAAATTTTATTATTGTATGGAATTTTCATTTACAAAATCCTAATTAAATTTATTATTGTGTGGCTTTATCTAGCATTTTGTTAGTAAATTTCATTAAAACTTAATAAATGTTAGACTCAAAGCCTCAATAAATATCACACAATAACTCAAGTAAAAATCACAGTAAATTTTTTATTTTTTATTTTTAAGATAGAGAAATAGTTATAGAAACTAAGAACCAGTTAGGTAGTTTAAAAAGAAGTGTTGTTTTGTCATAACAAGTGCCAATAAAACTATGAACCTTTTTTCAAAAATAAGAATACATCTATCACTAGCTCATTGGCTTGCATGCACAAATGTATTTTTTTTTTCTTTTTGAAAGAGTTTCAACATATGACGTTTATGTTAATAATAGTTTTTTATCATCAGATCAAGACACCATTCAGTTTTTGACGTAGATAGGGATTGAACCCCAATTCATTGGTTTGCATGTACAAATATATATTGATTATGTGTATTTTTATAACTATTATTATGTCCACGAGATACACCGCCTAACAAAAATTATATGTAAACTAAATAACAATATAATAAAAATTCAATGATAACAAATAATTTTTTTAAAAAAAAGAAAAGAAAAGAAAAAGAACAGACCTTATTTTAAATTACATAATAAACACACATGATAAGTCCAATTTCTTATCAAAAATCAAATATTAACAATTGGTTATACAGTAATTTAAAATGAATGAAACTCATTTTAACTTAATATTTGCATTTTAATAGTCGTTTTTTTTAATTTAATTTATAAAAAAAAATGTGTAATAGAATTTCACTAAAAACCAGCTAGGCTAATAGTTTCAATTTTCTTATATGAGTCACGTAGCAAAATTATGTCATATAACTTTTAGTGTCAATATGATGTATGGGACCCAACTTTTATTATATATATATATATATATTATAGATTATTAAAATAATATAAAATAAATCATGAAACTTGTTTTAAATTTCTACAAACTCTTAGTAGTAAAATTATAATCAAAGAAATACTTTTAAAATTTTTTAAAATTTTGACAATAGAGTTAGAGATATTATTTTTTAAAGATAAGTTTAAATAACCACTCATGTATTTATATATATATATATATATATTTATATATCACAATTATGTGAATTTTTGTCATTTTTACTAATAGAGATTTGTTGATGCCTTGATGGTATGAATTTAAATTAATTTAAAACTAACCAATTATTAATTATGTAATTTATTTAAATTTTTGAAAAAGGTAGTCATTTTTTTTAAAAAGAAAAAGGGTAATCACTTGGTGAAGTTTGGTAGAAAAGTTTGAGTAATATTATTTATAGTTTTTTGAAATATATATGAGTGAAAAAGTGTGTGGAAATGTGTGTAATGTTGTTTAAAAACTGAAAATAAATTGTTTAACAATTCTACCAAACAGGGCTCAAAAGTTTAGTTACTTGAACCATAAATAAATAGACATTTGGTACAAGTACAACCAAAACTTTAGGACTCAATTTTTATTATATAATAATATATGTGATATTATGTAATATGATTTGTGGACAATGTGAATTTAAATTTTTTAAGTATAAAATACTTTTTTTTTTTTTGAAAACAAGTATTAAATTCCTTAACTTGTGATCTGCACTCCTTAACAAAAATCAAATTATTATAATATTTTATAATTAAAAAAAAAAACAAAAATCAAATTAAAAGCATAACATCGTAAGGGAGAGAGTACAATAATTGTCTTGTCATCCTTTCTCAGCAATGTGAGCCTCCATACAAATAATTCGTGTTTGGATAATTCTCCATTTTTTAGCACCATGTGATTTATATAAATCATGTGTAAAATAGGTTTTTTATTTATTAATTAATTTAAATGTGTAAATAGGCTTTACATAATCATTGAAAGACAAAGTAAAATTTTCTTGATTATAATAAACCAAACAATTACTAGAAAATATCTTTTTAATTAAAAGTTAAAAAAGAAAAAAAAAAGAAAAGAATGGCGGATTGATAATTTAGGTGATTAACGGACCAATTTGGCAATATCTTTTTTATTTTGCAATATATATTAAATTTGTATTTTTTTTTATGAAAAAAATTGAAAATTTTTTAATAGGAGGTTTTTATTTATTTATTTACAAGGTAGAAATTTTATTATAATACGATCTAAGTATATATATGTATGAAACTCCTTCATAAAAACTTGAATCTCAATTCTTACCTCTTATCTGCACAAGTATTTATCTAAAGTTTATCATCATATCAAAAATATGCGACAGTATAGGATTTTTGTTACAGTTTTCTTCTTAAAAAAGGAAAAAGATCTGAATGTGTAGACTGTAGTGACATTTTTTTTTCTTTTCTACAAAATAATTAAAAAAAAAAAAGAAAAAAAAAACCATCTTTTATCTCAACAAAAAATTCCTGATAAACAGAAATTATAAAATGTTGTATTTATTAAATTATTAATTTATTTTCAATTTGCAAAAACAAAATTATAGTCAGAGCTTTGTAGCTGTATCTGTTTGTGAAGATAACGGAGCAACGGGTCTTATTCTTTGGAGGAATCCAATCAGCAAAGATTCTACAACATCATCGTCCTATTCGGCTATTCCTAAAAAGTTAGCTCTGTTAGATTTTGCTTCACAAAATTCCCAGGATTCTTAAAAACTAAAAAGTAAGCTTTTTCTAATTTATTTCGAATGTCAGAAACAAAGCACTGAGCCTTGTTCTCTTTTACACACAGTTCATCAGCTTCTTCGTCTATGTTGTGTTGGTATTTGGCCAAATGGGTTCATTCCATTGATGGGTTTTGGAGCAAAGAGGCTGTTCTCAAAAGGGTATAGCTTGGATTTTTTGGTACCCTTTACTTTCTTTTGGGATTGTTGCTGTTCTATGATATGTGAAGGAATTTTCTGAGGAAATGAGGGTTCATTCTTTGATGGGTTTGCATGTACTTAGGTTTCTCTTAATTGGGTAGAGTTTAGGTTCTTGATTTGTGCTCACAAATGGGCCTTATATTTTGGGTGTTGTTGTTTGTGAAATTGGAGTTTATAAATTGATGGTCTTATTTGGAATTTTGATATCTGTTCACGGAAAGGANGACAATCTGAAAGAGGTGTTGAAGCAGACTGAGAACTTGGTTCAAGATCTGCAAGAGGAACTAGAGATGAAAGATTCAATGACTGTGAAAGAACTGGCTAATGATAACTACGAATCTCAGGATACATGTGATAACTACTGTGACAGGGCTCTAAATGCTTTTTCCCCTGAAATGCATTTAGATGGTTCAACAAAATATGATGATAAAAAATCATATGATCAGAAGGCAGAGGAGAGTTCAGAAACTATGAGTAAAATTGAAGCAGAGCTTGAAGCAGAACTTGAGAGATTGGGACTAAACATCAGTGCACGTAGTTTGGACAGAAGATTGTCTGATATTGTTGAGGTAAGCCTGTCTCTTTATCTTTGAATTCTTAGTAAAAGGTTGATAACATAGCCTCACCATTCAATGGTGTCCTGCCATTGACATTAGACTAGGTGTTCAGCTGTATCATTCATTATTTTTTCTTGTTTAAAGAAATCAAATAATGTGAAGATATTTTATCTAATCTAGTAAAGACAAATGCCATAGAACTCTGCCTATGAAGTTATATAATTCTTCATTATGTCAATTTAAATCTAAGTTCTTTATTATATTTTTTTGGTAAGTAATATAACTTCATTGAAAAAAGAAAACAATACAAAAAACCAAAGCAAACAAGCAGCTTACTGAAGAACTAGAAAAAACAGCAAAACTATAGAGCAAAGAAAGAACAATGATTTAACAAACAGTCAAAGAATTAAAAGTAAAAACACCCAAAGCATTTGTCCACTCTAGCAAAGTTTGGAGAAAAAACTTCATATCATGAGTTGATCTCTCACATCCTTCAAAAGTACGAGCATTCCTCTCCCACCAAATTACCCACATGATACAATGAGGAATCATACTCCAAATCACCAAGGACTTACGTTTGCTACATTTATACAACCAACTTGCAAGAAGATCCACAACACGGCATGGCATAACCCAATGAACCCCAAATAAAGAAAATACCATATTCCACAACTCTCTAGCTACATGACAATGTAAAAATAAATGATCAATGGACTCCTCATCCTTCTTGCACATGCAACACCAATCCAACACAACTACTGTGCATTTTCGTAAATTATCTGTATAATTGAAAACCCCGCTGGCAGAAGGTTTCCAGCATAATTGATCCATTCCATTCCCTCTCACCAAGACAGAATAAATTAAATCCAAAAAGTTGACCACCAACTTATCTATCAAAAAGCAAAATTGACCACCAACTTATCAATCTTTCTAAAATAGTTTACTGATATATGTCTTTTTTTTTTTTTTTTTTTAAGAATGTACTAATATGTGTCTTAAGGATATACATTAATAAATCTATTTTTATAATAACTTTTATTAAGGGGTGTCAACCGAAAAAAGATACCCGATCCAATCATTTGACCCAACATATCTTTTTTTTTTTGAGAAACTGACCCAACATATCTTGTAGCTTAAATGTCGATTTATTGGTTGATGAAGGGTTTTATGCCATAAATATTGGGTGAAAAAGGTAGGAGACTATCTAACCGACTATCTTACAATATACTCCATGTTTCTTCAAAAAAATCTCTCATTAATGAAAAACCATAGTTGGTCATAGGAGGCCGCAATCTTACGACAAAAAAAACCCATAAATGGTCATGGGAGGTCGCAGTCTTTTCCTAAGATTGTCATCTCTCTCCCTCCCCCACCCTTGGTTGTTGCTTGCTCCCCAACGTCAATGCACCCTTATTGGACTTTTTAAATTTTTTTTAAAGAAAATTACAAATTGCACCCTTTAATTTTAACTTATTGTCAATTCCAATTTTTTTTTTTCCAATCCTTTAATTTTAATATGTTTTAATCTAGTCATTTATTTTAGTTTCATTCAATCTCGCTATTAATTTTAGTATTTTTCACTTTTCAAAATAACGGTTAGTTTGGTAGGCTAAATTGTGCAAATTAAGCTAAAGGAATACATTCAAAATGAATAAAATTTTTAATTAAAGACTACTATGAAAAATATAAAATGATTAAACTAAAATATAGGTCTGTATATATATATATATATATTGTGGGGCCAAAGAATTTGGCGACCCCTGCCCATTTCATACTAAGCCCAAGGTTCACGCTGAGGAGGAAGGAATGTCGGAGGACGAACAAATAAAGCACAAATTGCTGAAGATCATAGCTGAGGATAATTCTATCCTCGGCCAACCAAGATCATAGAAGGGAAGAGCGTCACGCCACCTAAGGCAGCCTCCCAGAGCATTCCAAAAAGAATGATGAGTACAATGGACCAGTCATGGGAGCATGGTGTAGGAGCAATTCACGGAGAAACTGTCACCTCCGCATTAAATACCCCCAAGTAACGTCCTGACCGCATTAATGAGGAAATGACTTCTGAATAGTGCTATCTCAGTTACCACGACTCACAGAACTCTAGAAAGAGTGTCTGATGGGACAGACATTCAAGTATAAGCTTGGATGATCAACAAGTGGAAGACCAAGATCGTCTAAAAAATGATATATAATTGGAGAAGCCCACCATAGAGAGGTGGTGGCTGGAAAAAGGGAGAAAAAGTATTATGGCGATCTCAAAAACTCTTGTAACCATTATCACCCAACATATATATAAGAGTAAAGCTCTTCGGATTGTGCTGAGGACAAACTTTCTCTGATAAACTTAACTCATTTTTGTTTGATCGTTATGAACCCCCATATTAACCATTGCCCATGCACCAAAGCCTAACTTTTTGGCCCACTCCCTACAAATTTATTGTATTGGGTTCACTGGGGCCAAGATCCCATTGATTTTTGGGCTTGGTCCAAAAATTGAGACCCTGCATATATATATATATATATATATATATATTTTATATGTATTTATATTTCTGAAAGCATATCTTCACTGGAATTCCACTTTAGTCTCTTTCTATGTTGTATTGGTAGCATTACTATTCATTTTCTTAGGAAATTGGGAGGTCTTATGGAGAATGTAGTTATGGTTGGTTGCCTATTTCAAGATGTTAGGCAACCTCTAGAGATTGAGCCAAACAGCATCTATACGTGTGAAACGACACATGAAAGATACTTGGATATAATTGCTTTCTTGAAAATATTGATCAATTCACATGCATAAGTGGTGGACCAACTACACAACTTAGAGAAATGGAGCCAAACAGCATCTATACGTGTGAAACGACACTTGAAAGATACTTGGATATAATTGCTTTCTTAAAAATATTGATCAATTCACATGCATGAATGGTGGACCAACTACACAACTTAGAGAAATGCCTACTAGGAAGTGGAGTATAAATGAAAACAATAGTTAGGCAAATTATTGCACTAAAGTTCTGTAGATGCTTTTGAGAGAGAAATTCTATAAATACTTGATATAGATTTGACTCGAGCATGACATTTTTAGTTTTCTCTAATTATAATCTACCGGTTTTGTTAATGATTTGCCAACAGGGGTTTGGCTTAATTGATAAGGCTTGGTCACTTTGTCTAACCCACCTAAGTTCGAGTCCCGCTACTAGTAGAAGTCTGTTGGAGGGCATCTACATGAGTTGGCTCAAAGACTTTAACTCTAACACTCTGCCCGGGGGTTAGCGTAACCTAGCGAAGCCCTATTTTTATTTACCAAAAAAAAAAAAAAAAGGTTTTATTAATAATTTTTAAAAAATACTTTTTACAACAACTGAGGAGGAGAAATTTTAATTGTGATTCTCCTTATAAGGGAGACCAGACAATACCGTCAAACTACAGAACTGTTAATGACCTTGTCAATGATTCTAAATGTAATATTCATACTTAGCTTATGATTTCCTTATCTTGCCTAAAACATGGCAGCAAATAAATAATAAAAAAGAGATGGTTTTTGCAGTAATATATCAGGCCTTATAAACATCTATCCTTTATTTTTCCTGAACCGCGGGTCATGGAAGCAACAAGCAAAGAAATTAAAAGGAAAGTAATCGCCATAAATTTCAACAATAAGGTTAATAAAAACAACAATAAAAAATTTCTGAAGGAAAAGAACATAATCACCATAAAATCCTGCATGTCCAAATTTTGAAGTTGCATGATAGTTTCCATTTATTAAGGGGACTCAATGGCTCCAAGTTCCAACTCTTATTGTTCAGTGAGAATATATTTACTCATCTTTTGTCCATTTATTCTGTAACAAGAGGTGAGTAGGTAAAATGTACTTGCTCTTTTGGTAGAAAGGTAAAATTAATTTCAAAGACCTAGAAACTATGTCCTAGGGTGTTGCTGGCAGAATCAATTGATCTCTCAATTTTTTGTCTGATTGACTAACATCTGATGTATCAGATACAGTAATACAGCATGATAAGAACCTTATTATAGTTCCTTGAAGAACAAAAGTTTTTCAAAGCCATCATGGGCTTCCAGTTAGCAAGCTTTCTCAAACCAAGACAGGCACACATACAATCCATGATCCTTGTAATGGAAAGACAGTAAGCCAGATATGGGAAACGATATTAGATCAAATTAAAAATCCAATAAAATTGCTGAATATGTATCACTAACTATTCATGATTCTTTATACAAAGGTTGCAAAACCATCACATGGCTTCATCAAGAATAACAAGTAACAGTGCGAAAATAACAAAACACTAAAAGTGATCTATCTACCTAAAAGGCTTAAACAATAGTAATCATGTAATGGTAATTAATCCCTAGTAAAAGCATAAAGTTATTGTTCAAATTGGTTGATTGCTCAACGTCTACAGCTGAAGTTTCAGTAACCATACAACATTTGGAGTTTGAATTCTCTAAAACTCACATCCCAGCTTGTGGAAAGAGCCAAGATCCAAATATATACCTGTCATGCCAAGTACTTAAACATGCTTGGGTTGTCTAGGTCCCTCTCCAGAAAATCACGAGTGATAAGATCTTCAATTCGTGTTTTGATTAATTTAATATCAGGCTGCACATTCCAAGTTCATCCATGATCAGATTGTAAAGGAGGAGTTATTAGAGAAATAATATAGCAGAAAAGAAGAATACAGGCTATACTCCCCAAAATTACTCAATCCATATCTTTTTTTTAAACTTTAGACAAAAAGCAAAGCTGCACAAGAATTTCAAATTGCTACAACATAAAATGGGCTGTAATTATTCAATACAGTTAACCAGGAACACTAACTACCTAAATTGTTAATATTATATGCTTAAAGTCTTAATGGTTGGCCTTTCAAATTCATAAAAATAATTCATCTATTGATTTCAACTGCAGTCAAATTAAAGCTAATCGAAGACTGTTTAATTTTTTTTTTTTTCAATATCACATATGAAGAAGTATATGCTGTACCTTGAACATGTTGCTTAACTGCTCCACACACTCAATGACCAACTTTTGGAGCTCCAAAACTTTCCGACTTTTCATGATGCGGACTATTGCAGCATCAATAGTGTAGCGCCTGTCTTTGTCAACTTCTTCAATTACCTTCTTCCTTTCATCCACCGGTGGGACAGGAATCTTCATTGAGCAATATAAGAAAAAAAATAATCTTTAATATAAAAAAGAACAACAGAAACCAAAAGAAAGCAAAAAAGGCAAGGGTGAATAGAAGTTATAAGTTAAATTTAAGGATTCTAAAACAATCTGAGACCTTAATCCTCCTCATTCTGTCAGTGAACTTGGAGTTGAACTCGAAGTTGTCAGTTGGAGAGATAGTTTTTGTGTTTGGCTCCTTTTTAAGGATCTTATATTTGGCGCATGACAGTGAATGAAGCAATCTAATCAAGTCATCATCAGTCAAGTTCAACTGAGTTCTGATTTCTGAAAAGCTCAATCTATCTGAAGAGTTAAATAGCAACAGCGCCGCAGCCTGTCAAATATCAACAAAAAAAAAAAACCTTTAAATTCCATATTAAAGTCATTAATCTCATTCCAATAATAAGGTCTCCAACATCCCCTTGTCCTCTTTTCCAAATAAAGTATGAAGGTTGCAGAGTGTAGATTACCTGATAGGTTGACACTATTAGTTCAATAGTTTTTGTCTCAAACTTTGCATTAATGTTGCAAGTTCCCAATGAATAGATCCATGTAAGTCTTCTGTGTTTTGTTTGTGTGTCATAGAAATCTTTAAAAACCTGGACACACTTTGCCTGAACCAAAAAATATGTAAACAGATTAAAACTTTAGGCAACGCCTTTCTCTTTCCTGAAAAATCACACCAGTACTGGAAAGTCAATGTTTGACTATAGAAGTGGACATTACCATCTCCGTGGGGAGACTGAGATTAAAGGATTTATAAGTTGGCCAGAATCCACTGGTAAGAACTGTGACACTAAAATCAATCCCAGGATTTGCATTTGAGTTACTGCGAAGATATTCCACTAATTTGGTCTGATATTCCCGTGCCAATATTATATCGGTGACCTGGAAGAATAAAAAGATGCTAAGCATACTCTTAATTAACACAAAATATATGCACATATAGAAAATTTAAGCTCAATAACCTAGGCCAACTAACCATCCCCTCCATCTTTGATGTAAACAGTCCACCACACAGCTGCTTCAGCTTGGACAGAATACTCTTTTCGTGGTCCTCATTAGCACCCCGATCAAAAAGTAGACGGCGAGCTAGCTTCTTCCTGCCAACAGTCGGAAGAAACAAATATGGGTGCCAACTTGTAAATATAAAATAATAAATTCTATTTCAAACAACAAAGAAAATGAAACATGAAACAAGATGAATACCTACTATAAGATTTAGACTTATACCTGTAGAATTCTGCAAAAAGGTCTTTATCATAAACAAATGCAAGCAGCTTAACTACCTGCAGAAATCAATTATACAGTTTAATTCCAATGCCAGGAATATTCAAAGGAAATCAGGTAGAAAAAAATACATCTATTTATTGGAATTGAGACAATTCTTTCCTTTCTGTTACCAACATAAGATTTATTGGAGATAATGAGATAGATTGAACCAAATGCTTATGCATTGCCTCTCAGGAAGTGACCTATTCTTAAAACATAAAACCTTTGTTCTATATTCTAATTCAACATCATTTTTTTATCAGGAAAATTCTAATAAGCATACCTTCTCAATTGTTTCTTCAATGTCCTCATCACTCTCATTTCCACCCTTGTGGAGGATGTTATCACAGGATGCAGCCAGTAGTTCAGCACTTGATCTGCCAGCAACAGCTTTATTGCAGAATACCTCAAAAGCCTCTTTCAGGGCCTGTTGAACCAAAGAAAAGGGGAGTTTAGACAAAAAAAGATAGAACAAGGTTTAAACATGCAATATTCTCCAATACAAACCTTGTTAAACAAACTGTGGTTTGAGAAAAAATCTTTCACTTGTGCCACGTACTTGTCAAGAAGCTTGATTATTTTTTTGATAAGGACCTGAAGACCACACAACTACATCATGCTCCTTAACCGTCTTCAATATTCCAAAAAACCTGATCATGCAGATTAAAAAATTTACCTGTTCCTGCACCCCAACTTTACTTGCATCCTGGAACATTGTTTTTAGCAATTAGCATCATCGTCAACAATTAGAAACAAAGATCGTTAGATCACTGCATGTTTAGTTTACTAATGGACCTATGCTGAGAGAATATAGAGTTGACCAATGCATACATAACCTAGAAATCCCTTCACATACTGGAAATCTCTTCTTTCCACAACCTATTTTGGTGAAGCATTAATTATCTTATGTCTTCACAAGCAAAAAAAGAAGAAGCTAGTTTACTTTATGAATTAAATCTTCCTCAAATCTAGACAACTAAAGTTACCAGTGAGCAATATTCATAATTTCAACCACAGAGCTATCATTGGCCTCCAGCATTTCTATCTAAATACAAGGTGTCACTGCAATTTACTAGTCAAATTTTGATAGGCATTAAAAATGGAAATAGGAAAAGAAAAAATAAGAAAAAAAATTATGGCGTTATCACTAAGCATAAAACTAATATACACTTCTATGATTGAGGGTAACTGATGTGGGAGATGTAAGAAAATTATTATTTAATATTATTTATATGTGTAAGTCAATTATATTTTTATGTTTTAGGTCCTAGTAGTTTATTGGGCTAATTTAGAAGCAATGTTATTTTTGTAATAAGGCAATTGAGTTTCTTAGCCAATTAGAACTAGGGTTTAGTAATCCTTTATAAGCAACCTATTGTACTCTTGAGGAGATAGTTGATATTTTGATAAATGAAAAACAATGGCCATTTGGTCTTTCTTTGGTCTGGTGCTGACTCCAGGTCTACCTTAGGTGCTGACTCCTAGTGGTTTTCCACTTGGTGCTGATTCCAAGTAAGGCCTAGATGCTGACTCTTAGGTCATATATTTTATTTTTCCGTTATTTCAGTTTTGTTATGGTTGTTCTGCGTCATATTTGGTATCAGAGCAAACATTGATCTATTTGAAGCATTATCGCAGTCAATCCAAAACCAAAAAAAATATATATATGTTAAACCACCGTCACAACCCATTAGAAATCCCAATCACCGTTGCTTCTTAGTTCTTACCACCACTAGAAGACCCCAAAAAAAAAAAAAAAAAAAAAAAAAAAAAAAAATCATGCCAGCACCACCACCATATTGCCACCATTTACAATTTGACACAAACATCCCAATCACTCCAAGACCCCATCCCCATGGCCACAGATCCTAAGCCCATACTCAAATCACCAAACCAGTTGCAACCACGAAGACAGAGAAGTTCTATCACCGCTGACCTTGGTTCATCAATTTTTGGTCTTCCTCGCGCCGGAGATACACCTCCATCGGTTCTCGCTTGCCGCCGTGACCCAGTTGCAGCGACTCACCGCCAGCAGCTTCGATCCCCTTCCATCCTTGTCGCTGCCATGACCATCACTTGCTCGCCACCGTGCCGTAGCAAGTCCACCAGCAACCCCTCAACCCCATCTAAAAGGTAATTTGCCACCTATATTTTTTGTTTTAACCTTTAAGGCTCTGCTTGGGAGTTGATAAGAAAATGGAATGAGATGATCATAAAGGAATAGAAAGTAATAGAATGGAATGGAATGTATTTAAATAAGAGAAAAGAATGAAAAAGAATGGAATGGAATGAAATTAAGTAATCTTGATTGGATGTTTTAAAATAAAAGAATGAAAATGAATGGAATGAGATGATCATAAGGGAATGGAAAGGAATAGAATGGAATGGAATGTATTTAAGTAAGGGAAAGGAATGAAAAAGAATGAAATGAAATGGAATTAAATAACCTTGACTGAATGTTTTAACATAAAAGAATGAAAATGAATCAAAATGAATGGTATGTAAGTAATCTTGTTTGGGAGTAACATAGAGGGAATAGAATGGAAACACTTTATGACAATATTACTATTAAACACCTATTTAAAAATAAATTGTTGAATATATAAGGGTATTTTGGGTGTTTTAGTAAAAAAATTATTAAATCTAATTTCATTCCCTCCCATTCCTACCAATTTCGGGGGTATGAAAATTTGAGGTTTTAAAGGAATAGAGAGGAATGAGTGTTCTCTCCTACTCATTTCATTCCCTCCCACTTAAACTCTCAAACAAGGGAATGGACTTTCCATTCCCTCCATTAAAACTTCCAAACAAGAGAAAGGAAAAATATTCTAAAATTATTTTTTTTGTTCCTTTCCATTCCATTTCATTCCCTCCTCCCAAGCAGAGCCTAAGACTCCAGTACACTTGTTTCTAAAACGCTATCCGGCAGTTTTTGTTTCCCTTTAGAACTGCATTAATCCACCATTTTCCTGACCCAACTACCCCATTAAAAAAAAAAAATGCCCATAATAGGATCAGCCCAGTAAACATCACTCAATAAGATTCTTGGTCATTGGGTTATTATGGCAATATCTGAAACACCTTATTTTGATGGTTGAAAAACTAATCCATGGGATTTTGTCTATTGGATGAATGGGATGGAGCAATTCTTTGAGCAAGCAAATTGGACAGATAACAAAAAGGTTAGGTACGTAAAGTTGAAGTTAAGAGGCGGAGCACAAATGTTTTGGGAGAGGCTTGAATATTTTCGCTATCTAAACTATGAACCTGCCATTAGTGTGTAGGAAGATATGAAAGAAAAGTTTTGTAATGAGTATTTGTCACCATACTTTCGAGCTAAGTATCTACCCCAATCTCAGTGTGGTACTTTTCAAATTGAAGCAAATACGATGAATCCTCTTCCTTATCCCATTTCATGTCCTCAGTGCACTTTTGAACAATCTATCAAGGAATTAAATGAATTATCTGTAAAGCTCATGAAAGATGTTCAAGATGTTCAAGACATGATTGCTTAGATGAAGCACAAGAAGACTCAATCCGATTTAATTGGGAAACCAAGGACACTAGATCCCAATGAACTTATTACTGCCCCAATAGAAGACAACGTTGATGATGAAATCTTGGTCGTGGAGAATCCTCCAGTGACACCAAAGCCTAATGTTGACACAGACGTACATGCCTCAACAAGTGTTGCTTTAACATGCATGCAAGGAAATGAATCTATTGAAGAGCAGCAAGGTGAAGAGATGGTGCCTAAAAAGAGTATTATGTTAGAGGATGCACATGATGTGGAAATTGAAGTTGTTGAATGTGCTTTTGATCAACCCTCCACAGTCCTTGAAGATTTACATCTTAGTGAAGTCGAAGAGGTTAAAACTACAATGCTTTCTATGATTCATAAGGTTCAAGAAGAGATTATACTGATTCCACACATTGATTTTGTTATTCCAAATGAGTTTGATGTGGTGGAATTCAAGGTTTTTGTTTTCCCTGTACTCTCTAGGTGATTCCAAACTTGAAGCACGTGTTACTTGTCAGCATCCTAATACTTCAACGCTTTAGAACTCGAGGTTGAGTTTTCTCCAACCCGAGGAGAATGATGCGGGAGATGTAAGAAAATTATTATTTAATATTATTTATGTGTGCAAGTTAATTGTATTTTTATGTTTTAGGTCCTAGTAGTTTATTGGGATATTAGTATTTTAATTCAGAAGCAATGTTATTTTTGTAATAAGACAATTGGGTTTCCTAGCCAATTAGAACTAGGGTTTAGTAATCTTTTATAAGCAACCTACTGTACTCTTTGAGGAGATAGTTGATATTTTGATAAATGAAAAACAATGGCCGTTTGGTCTTTCTTTAGTCTGGTGCTGACTCCAGGTCTACCCTAGGTGCTGACTCCTAGTGGTTGCCTGCTTAGTGCTGACTCCAAGCAAGACTTAGGTGCTGACTCCTAGGTCATATCTTTTATTTTTCCGTTATTTCAATTTTGTTCTAGTTGTCCTGCGTTAGTAACACTACTAGTCTAAAGTGTAAGATGGATATGTCTACCGTTTGTAACAGAATCACATGCAGTGCAACAGATATTGTGGCTTTATGATCACATAGAATTACTGCTAAGTTGAACTAAAATTCATACATAAGCTTGTTTTATTGACACGCTTTTGTTCCACTTAAAACAAAATTGGCTGCAATCATGTGCATAAAAGCAATTCATGCACAATGAACATAGCATAATTTAGAGGACAGGAATATTAAACATGTGCCAGCTTTACCAACAAAAAAAAAAAAAAAATACTCAACCTGATTTCTTGCTGCATCTTCAGCCTCTTTGACCAAAGCAGTACCTTCACCAGTAATAAGCTGCCACACAAGAACCCTCAACAGTATCAGTAATGTTTAAAAAGAACATGTGAAAGAGGCTCATCTCAGTCTCAAAATGAATCTAAGCACAGAAGCAGCCACCTCTTTGTATATAGAAGCAATATTTTCCAAGCCTTGAGGTATTTCATGGTAAAGTCTATACATTCTGGAAAGATCCTCTACCTAAAAGCAACATATCCAAAGAAGAGAACATTTTTAAGCATCTAGGAAGTAAAAAAGGTTAGAGAAAATTTTTTAAATGGTGAGAAAGCTAGACAAGAATATACCTTCTCTTCTCTAAGCAATGCACAAAATCCAGAACACTCCTTCTCAAGCAGTTGCTTTGATTTGACCATCAACAACTCATGTTGCACTTTCTACAGACAAATTATATAGCTGTGAATAAAATGAACTTGAAAGCACTGACAATCTCCCCAAGAACATATAATCTTAATTAATGTTGCATTCATGAGTCTGAAATTACTGATCAAAACTCTTATGCCGCTGAATTTTTCTTTCCACATCCCTTAACACGGATGGCTAACAGAGAAAGAGACTTACGACAGAGAAATAACTACACCATCATGATGATATTTTACCACGTCTATGACTCTATATAATATATGCAAGGTTGAATCCTCAGATAGGCAGTTATTCAAATATTTTTTGTGCATCAGTGTGCAATGAGGTACTTTTCTCTCCACAAGTAGAAGTTGTTTTCTCAAATTTAACGTATTAATCATCAATTACATTAATTTTTAGAAGAAGATAATCCATTAATTTTTTGAGCTTTAATTAGTGCTGAGAATCAAGGAATATCAGATGTATGGGTCTCTCTCTCTTGGAAAAAAAGAGGGAGAGGGAGAAGGGGGTTTAAGTGATGCAAAACCATAACTTCAAAGAAAACAAATGAAACAGGTGGTGCTTAAGGATTTACTATAATAAATAAATACCACCCCCCCCCCCCCCCCCAAATAGATGCATTAGAAAAAAAAATTAATATATTAACTAACCTCCACCAACTTCTTCTCAGTGCTTGGATGCATGTAATGAGAAACTCTATCCCTCTCCCTTTTCAAGCATTCCTCAGCCTGTGCAAATTTATAATAGGTTTTAGATCAAAGAGATTAAACCAAAAAAAAAGATCTTTATAATTCAGGAATATTATGTTCATATACACTTGCCTTTAACATGTAATCTGGACAAGAATCCTCCACAATCCATTTTGATGCCTTACGAGAATAGTATTCACTAGTATCCTGAAGCATGAGTGCTTCAAAATCCATTTCATAACAATTTATACATTCAGATCCAATTTCTATAAAGAAATCTGAAACATTCTTCAACAGTCCTCGGTCAATTTGCTGTCCTTCACGTTCTTTATTTATCTGATTGACAGGTATTGGTTATTCAACTTTTAATGATAACAAAGAGTAGAACCTCATTAGTTTATAAGGCAGTATACTTACCAGAATAATTACAACATCTATGGCATTTCTACCCACCTCCAGATAAACCTGAGATTAAGTAAAATAGGTACACCAGAATGATTAAAGTGTATTTGAAGCAGAGGAAGAGGAAAGATACTTGAAAAAAATAATTAAAGGTGACGAATCAAGAACTCATAACAAACCAGATTGCGGAAGCGTGTAACTCCAAGTTCCTCAAGTGGAGAAAAATCTAGTTTTTTAACTAGGTAGGAACGAGAAAGATATTCGAAGAAACGTGACAGCCATCTAATCATTACTTTGTTGTTAACCCATCTTTTCACAAGTTCCATAAGCATAATCTCACCATGCTTCTCTTTTATAGATGGTAATACCTTCAAAGGATCCCAAAAGATAATTAGATAAGCAAAGGAAAACAAATAAAGAGTAGTGCTAGTACAAAGATACATTGAGAAATTATTTATGCACGGTACTAGCAGAAGCATTAAAATAAAAATAAAAGGGAATCTTAAAAATAAGGCCATAGAAAGAATTAATCCAACATGTAAAATTAAAATGACATATCAATTCTGATTCCAAGCACACAATTAAGAGTTTCTCAACAGTATAAATGGCCTTATGAAGAGTATTAAAAACTTCAGGAAGCATCATGGTCAGAAATTTCTTATTTTCCAAGATTCTTATCCCACAAACAAGGTATAGTAATAACCACAACAGGGAATATGCAAGTCATAGAAATTGGCATCTACATTATCTTATGATAAAATATGACCAGCCAAGTTAATCTACACATCTGCATTATCTTATGATAAAATATGAATCAAAATATGAACAGAAGAGAATGCCATTATTCCTTACCTTGTGAATTATGTATTCCTCAAACACCTCCTGGTACATTTTATAGACCTTCTCAGAATTATCAGGACGGGGATGTTGATTGCAAATGTTGTAAACGGTTCTGCAATTGAAATTAAGGAAATATCACTCACACTTGCTGACAAAAACCCGTGATTTTGTGACTAAAAAATTCAATACATATTAATTCAATGCAAAAAAAAAAAAAAGAATACGTGTAGAGCATCATAGATTCTGCTATTGTGAAAGATGGCTCTGACAGTCCTTCAAGAATCCTAATAAGCTTTAATATCCCATTGTTTTTCATATATTCCCATCCTTCCTCAACGGTAAAAGTCTTTGCCGTCATTGTTGTAAAGGAAAATATCAGCTTCTCAAACACAAATCTGTAGAACCAAAAACGAAAACAAAAAAACCCATCACAACCTTTTCTATTTGTGTGCCTGTGAGTGCATGTAGTGCAAAAGACTGATCTTGCTGAAAAAAAAAATTGAACTTTGACAAATCAACAAACAATGTGTACGCATGCATGCATGATGCGTGTATTTTTTTTTTTTTTTTTTTACACTTTTGCAACAAGTTTTGAGAGGTAGAGATCATGTATATTCTTCCATAGAACCAATACAGAACCATCAACAAAGTATGATAAATTGAACAAAGAAGAAAACCCAGAAAATTAAAGTACCAGTTCAATTAATTGGTAGCAAAACCAAGTGTAGGTTTGTGAGAAAGTAGGAGCATTGAATTACTCGTATTATTGTAGACTGATTATTATATATATACCTTAACGTTTTTTTAAAGGCGGTTCCCAAGTTTCAAGTTTGGGAGAGAATTCTTCGCCGACTCGGATTAGATTTATTTTTTCATTCAATAAATATAGGACTGCCAAAAATATTCAATAAAATATAAATACAATTCAAAAGAAAAAAAAAAAAAAAAATATATATATATATATATATATATATCAGCTATCTTACTCTTTATAGTATTTGTTCTCTGTCTATTGCCTGCTAAGTTTCTTCCTTTTTTTTTTTTTTTTTTTTTTTTCAGCCGATGCTTGATATTCCCTTTCTTTGCAATTTTACTACTGTCTTACTGCATCACTGATTGCAGAGGCAAATCCAGAAATTTTTGTTTAGGGGGCTCATTTGTGTTGCTAATTTATTAGTCTATACAAACTTTTATATACATACACAAACACATGTATCTATACACATACACAAAAAATTAGCATCTTTCATAATAAATCCTTAGAATCAAATGTTTCATAAAATTAAATTAATCTTTCACCATCTTCTATAGTAAAATCTTTACAATTTTTATTTTCAATATAAGTTACCAAATTGTCTACTGTTGTAATCAATTGAATTAATGAAGTGTTCAAAGACATAAATTATCCAAAACTTTAAAAAATATGAGAACACATTTTACTATAAAAAATGAATTTGAGAAACAATACATTCTCTATGGCTACTATACAAATTGGACAATTTTTTTTAAGAACATTATTGGACCAACTCAAATAGTTGGGGGGGCCAAGTCCTATTTTTTAGGGCTAATTATTAAAATATTAAATATTTCTATATAGTAAAAAAAAAATTCAAAAATTTTGGGGGGGCCCACCCTAACATATATCTCCGCCCCTGACTGTTTGATAATTGTCACTTAATTGTAGCCTAGATTTTTTGGGCACCCTTTGCCTACAAGGTGTTTGATAATTGTTCAAGATAAGAAACGGAGCAAATAATCTGCTTTGGTGCTTGTCTTTCATGTCGATTGGGATTTGCTATTGCTATGATTGTTTCAAACTTGTCTATTTAGTTTGAGTATATTGGCAATGGGACCTTAGTATATTTGGTATATTAGTAATACTAGTAAGTTTTCCGTGTAATGCACAGATAATGTTATAATGTTTTATGTAAATTTGTTTTTGGAAAATATTATACATATATTATAGCATATTTATTATAAAACTTTGTTAGTAATGAGTTCATTATAAAAAGTAACAATTATAAATTGCTTATTGTATAATAAAAGTTGATAAAAACATATTAATTCATTCTATATTATTGATTTTTATTATGTGATGTAATAAAAAGCTACATTACGATTTTTTTTTCTTCAATGATTTGTTATTGCGGTATGGTGACGGTTGTTGTCATCATCAGTTTCTCCATCTTCATCATTTGAAATTTAGTCCATCCATATTTGTTCAATTTTTGAGCTTTCATCATTTTTTTCTTTTGTTGCATCATTTGTGTTAAGTACTAATGAATTGGCACTTACAGATTCTTGATTAGATCTTACAAAGTTTGAACTTTGTCGCTAAGATTTTTCATAGGTATTTGCATTTATATTAAATTTCAATGATGTGATAGTTTTTTGTAAATTTTTTATTTTTGTTAATTTTGGAATAGTGCAGCAAAAAGAATTAATATAGCATGTTGAATTGTGTTTTTTTTTTCTTCCGTACCTTTTTATCATTTGAAGGCGCATCAAAAATCTTAGCAACTATGAAATTTTTAAAACCATCTTTTAGATTGAAGTCATTCAAACGAAGTAGAGAAATCCATTTTTTTCCTAATTTTTTTTTAAAATCACGTGGGATTCCTTCTCCAATATCAATATTTTTACAATAATTTAAATAAGTTGTACCTTAGTTTATTTTTCAACAAGATCTTGATCTTGTAGATTTATTTAGGATTTTCTTGACATCTCGATCAAATATCACAAACTTTGTTTTGTTAGTTGCATTAAAAACTTCAATTTGAATCTTGTATCTGAAGTAGATTGCAATTGTATATATATGGTAGTTATAGTGAGATAAATATATTATAAATATTTGGAGAGTATGTAGTTAATGTAAGTGCCTATAACTTTGGGATAGAATGATTTATTTTTGTTTTACATTTTGCACACCAAAATGATCCTGCTTGTAATTTGACATTCCTTTTACAAAGTATGCACAAAATGTAATACCAACTCATTGTTGTATCAATGTTACTTATTATTGTAATACTTTAGCAGTTCACATCTTGCAATGAACTTTAAAATTAATATGTATTATTTTTTTTAATGTAAATAATATGATGTATTATTATTTTCTTACATAAATGATGAGTATAATATGATATAATTAACAAACCTGTTTCATAGGATCTCATTCAATACATTTTATCTTTACTATTGTCTTCATATTATTTAAAGATAAATCCTCCTATGAAAATTGTTTTGCATGTATTTTTGGTATTTCTTGTATAGGATCATGTTTTTTACTATTCCTATCATTGAATTTTTTTAAAGAAAATATTAAGTTAATGGCATTTTGCGAGATAGTATATGCTATTTATTATACTTTTTTGTTATTATAAATTTTAGAAATATACACTTGTCAATTATTTCAGCAACCTGAGGGATCTCAAGATTTATATACATTTTTGTTGCACTGGTCGATGACAGAGAATTTGTCTGCATAAATTGCATAGAATATTATTAATAGACAAAAGCACATTGAATTGAAATTGGGGAAAAATGAAGAGATATTTCATGAGAATGAGACTTTCTAGAAGTATCATCTATACGTAGGGGAGGAAGAAGAGAGTTTGTAAGAGGGTAAGAGTTTTTGCTTTGATTTATATATGGGAATGGTCAAACTTTGGTCATAATATGTAAGGTAAGAACTGGGCCTGAGTTTTTCATAATGTTTGGTCTACTTTTAAAAGGTAATCCATTTTATAGTGAATAACTTTTGGTCTAATTGGTCTAATTGTCAAGAATAGTTCATATCAATATAATAGTAAAATAAGTTACTATGATCTATTGGGTAACAATAAAAAAAAAAAAAAAAAAAAATTTTTTTTTTTTTTTTTTTTTTTTTCTTAATAAAAAGAGGTTAAAAAATGCTAAATTTATATAATAGTAAAAATAAGTTACTATGATTTATTAGGTAATAGTAAAAAAAAACTGATTAGAAAAAGGTAAAAAAGATTAAATGTAATATTAGAGTGCCACGTGGCAGGACCTCATGCACTCTCACATGAGGTCTCTGCTTTTATATATATATATATATATTGATTTGAAATATTTAGTTTCAGTTTATTGGAATTGAGTTTTTTTTTTTTTTTTTTACAGGATGATGGACAACTCCTGTCAAAACAAGGATACCATGGTTGATTGTACCCCAAAGGTTGGTATGGAGTTTGATACATTAGAGATAGCTTGGATGTTTTGGAAAAATTATGGAATACAAATAAGGTTTAGTGATCGAAAGCATTATGCAAATAAAAGTAAGAGATGGAGAAATAACATCGAGAAGATTTTTGTGTTCTAAAGAGAGTACTGGTAAAGCTAATAAACGAGATCATCTAACCAGTCAACCTCGACAGGAAATAAGGACTAATTGTCTTAGCATGATTGGGTGTTTCATTAGTTCTTGAGATTGGATAGTATAAGGTGTATGATTTTGTATATGAGCACAACCATTTTCTTCATCTTGTAGCAATTGCTTTCATGATGTGATCACAACAAAGGATGTCTGACATCCAAGCTTTTGCTATTACTTTAGCGTATGCTTCTGGAATTAAGCCTAAGGCGACACATGAGTTAATAAGTAGAGAGGCTCGTGGAAGGGCAAATTATGGCTACAATGAAATTGATTAAAAAAAAAAAAAAAAAACTATCTTCAAACTAGATGGCAACGAAGCTTGATATATGGTGAAGTCGGTAGTTTATTAAGGTATTTTTAACAGCAATTGATTCATAATCCATCGTTCTATTATGCTATACAATTGGACAACGAAGAGCAAATAACTAACATATTTTGGGTTGATGCTAAAATGATAATTGATTTTGCCCATTTTGGTGATTTATTGGTTTCAATCACCAACAAAAAAATTTAGGCCTTTAGCTGTGTTTATTGGTTTCAATCACCATAGAGGGGATGGTGATTTTTGGGGCAGCACTTTTATACAACGAGACAACTGAATCATTCAAGTGGTTTTTTGAGAGTTTTTTAAATGCACATAGTGGTAGAAAGACTAAATCTATCTTTACTAATCAAGATTCTGCAATTGCAAAGGCATTAATTGAGATGATGACAAAGACGTAGCATAGGTTACGTACTTGGCACATATTGCAAAATGGAATCAAGAAATTGGGAAATTTGATGAAGGATGACTCACTGCTCCTTTGAGACTTTAAAGATTACAGGTATAAGTATGAGAATGAGAGTGAATTTGAAGAAGCTTGGGATAAAATGACTCAGACCTATACAATTAAGGATCTTAGTTGGTTAAATGACGTATACAAATTGAAGGCAAAATGGGCTAAATGTTATATGAAGGGGGCATTTACTTTGGGAATGTGAAGCACCCATCTTAGTGAAAGTTTGAATGGAGATTTGAAAGATTACTTGTAATCAAATTTGGATATGGGCAAATTTTTTCAACATTTTGAGAGGGTAGTAGAGCAAAAGCGGGATAAGGAATTGGAGGCTGAGTCTAACACTAGGGAAAAATTGCCTACTTGAAGAATTCACTTTTATTGAAGCAAGCAGTGTATACCCTTACAATATTTAAAGTGTTCCAAAATGAGTATAACTATGCATTTGCAATAACAAAGATCGGAATTGTAGCCAGTCAATGCATGAATATATTGTTGTGCTTCTTGAAAAGGTTGGAGAGTATAAAGTATTGTGTAGTTTTATTAGTAGGACAATCTCATGCAGTTTTAGGAAGTTTGAAACAATTCAGATTTTGTTTTGTCGTGTTTTGAAGGTTTTCAACATACTTAATAGTTAATATAAAGATAATTCCTGATGTTTACATTTTGAAAAGATGGACAAGAGAAGCAAAAAATGGATATGTCCAAGATAATACTGGGAATGATGTCCATGGGATGTTAATTAAAAGTTACACAACAGTATAGAAGATTATGTCCCATGTTAGTTAGATTAGCCTCTTAGGTTGCTAACATCAAAGAAGCATATGTTTTGGTAGAGAGTGTTATAAAGGAATTAGAAAAGCAAGTTGAACTTGCCATGAAATTTTCTAGTGTGAGTCTTGAAAACTTTAAAGCTCAAATCTCCTTGGGTGGTAGTGAAATTGTAGATCATGGAGAACCTATGAAGAATTTAATTGAAAAGGTTAAATACCTCAAAAAGAAAGAAGGTCGTAAGGGTGGTAAATGATATAGAAGTTGGGTTGAACAATAATCAAGGCGAAAGAAAAAAACTCCAACGAAAGATACTGTTAGACAAAAATTATCCAAGGTACTCTTGGAAAAAATTACTAGCACTTGAACATATTTACATGCACTGTGTACAGACAATAAAATTTTTATTATTGGTTAAACTAATTTCCTTATATCTTACCACACCGGAAAACAATAACTCCTCTCATAAATTACAATATCTCTATCTCCCTTGTGCAATGCTATTTGCATAAGGTGATCAATCTTGGGAGTTGGTAGTTAAGCAATTTCAAATAATTTTTACTCCAAAAAATCTGAAAATTTTTATGAGAACTATTAGTGATTTGTGATATATGAATCAAAGCAAGCACCTAATTCAATGGCATGGATGACATATGAAGGCCTCCTAGGAAATAGATGACAAAACAGTTTTATTGAATTATTAACGGTGAACTTGCTTAACTTGTTCATGAAGGCCTTCATATGTCATCCATAAACAAGTCAAGCAAGTTCGCTGTTAATGATTCAATGAAATTTTTTTTGGGTCTATTTTCTTGGAGGCCTTCATACGTCACCCACACCATTGAATTAGGTGCTTACTTTGTTTTCTATATCACAAATCACAAATAGTTCTCATAAAAACTTTCATATTTTTAGGAGTAAAAATTAAATAGTTCCCATAAAAACTTTCATATTTTTAGGAGTAAAAATTATTTAAAATTGCTTAACTAGAAACTCACAAGATTGCTCACCTTATTTAAATAGCATTGCACAAGGGAGATAGTGATGGCGGAATCATAACATGGTTAAAGAAAGGATATTCTCTTTGAAAGTCTAAGGCTAAGGCAAAGCCCAAGAATAAGCGTCCAGGGTAGTTAATTAAGTTTTTATATTTTATTTGGTTATTCTTGAGTCAATGGTATTTTTAGTAATTTTACAATTGTTGGGTATGGGCCATAGTTATAGGCCATGGGTTTTATTAATGAGTCTTATTTAATTATGGGTCTCTATGTATGGGCTTTGGTTTAATTTATTAGGGTTAAATAGTAGTCCTTGTACTATTGGGAATCCTAATACTACTAGTACAAGTAAGAGTCTTTATATAAATAGGGTGCTTAATGTATTGAAGGAGCAGAATGAGTTGATTAATAAAATTGAGTGTTTTGAGTAATAGGCACATTGGTCTTGTTGTTTATTTCTCTTTCTCTCTTTTCTTTATTTTCTCTTCTTTCTTTCTAGGGTTACCGTTCACGAGTACTGTTCACACAACCCCTAAACAGCCGTAACTTCTCTCTAATTCTTCTTTCCTAACCCTAAACCCACCACAATTGAACATAGACAAATCCCTAATTTGTCCTACATCAAATAGAGCTATTGTAATTTATAAGAGAAGAGCTATTGTTTTCCTATATGATAAGACATAAAGAGTTAGTTTAACCAAGAATAAAAAGTTTATAGTTAGTACTATGTTCAAGTGCTTTTCAACAAGATACTCACCTTGGATAATTGTTGTCTAACAGTATCTTTCGTTGGAGTTTTTTTTTTTTTTTTTTTTTTCCTACTTGATTGTTGCTCAACCCAACTTTTACATCATTTCCCACCCTTATGGCCTTTCTTTTTGAGGCATTTAAGCTTTTCAATTAAATTATTTATAGGTTCTTCATGATCCACAATTTCACTACCACCCAAGGACATTTAAGCTTTAGAATTATAAAGACTCACACTTGAAAATTTCATGGCAATATCTTCAACTTGCTTTTCTAATTCCTTTGTAACACTCTCTACCAAAGCATATGATTCTTTGATGTCAGCAACTTGAGAGGCTAATCTAACTAACATGGACATAATCTTCTATACCGTTGTGTAACTTTTAAGTTAATATCCCATGCACATCCTTCCTAGTATTCTCTTTGACATATTATTTTTTTGATTCTCTTGTCCATCTCTTCAAAATGTAAGCATCAGGAATCATCTTTATATCAAGTATGTCGAAAACCTTTAAAATATGACAACACAAAATCTCAATTGTTTCAAACTTCCTACAATTGCATGAGATTGTCCTACTAATAGGACTACACAATACTTTATATTCTCCAACCTTTTCAAGAAGCACAACAATATATTCATGCATCGGCTAGTTACAATTTTGAGCTAATGCATAGTCGTACTTATTTTGGAACACTTGAAGTATTGTAGGGGTATACACTTACAATGCTTGCTTCAATAAAGGTGAATTCTTCAAGCACAAAGGAGGCAATTTTGCCCTAGCATTATACTCAGCCTCCAACTCTTTATCCCGCTTTTGCCTTACTACCCTCTCAAAATGCTGAAGAAATTCGTCCATATCCAAATTTGATTTCAAGTAATCTTTCAAATTCTCATTCAAACTTTCACTAAGCTAAGTACTTCACATTCCCAGAGTATAAATGCCCTCTTCATGTAACATTTACCCATTTTGCCTTCAATTTGTATATGTCATTTAACCAACTAAGATCCTTAATTGTATAGGTTTGAATCCCTAGCTTCTTCAAATTCACTCTCATTCTCATACTTATGCATGCAATCATTGAGGTCTCGAAGGAACAATGAGCCATTCTTCATCAAATTTCCCAATTTCTTGATTCCATTTTGCATTATGTGCCAAGTACAGAATCCATGACACGTTTGCGGCATCACCTCAGCTAACGCCTTTGCAATTGCAGAATCTTGATTAGTAGATATAGATTTAGGCTTTCTACCATTATGTGCATTTAAAAAACTCTCAAAAAGCCACTTGAATGATTCAGCTGTCTCATCATATAAAAGTGTAGCCCCAAAAGTCGCCATCTCTATGGTGATTGAAATTAATAAACATAGCTAAAGACCTAAATTCTTTGTTGGTGATTGAAACCAATAAACATAGCTAAATGCTTAAATTCTTTGTTTGTGCCAAATGTAGTGTCAAAACCAAAATTGCCTCCAAAATGGGCATAATTTATTATCATTTTAGCATCAACCCTATATTAGTTATTAGCTCTTCATTATCCAATTGTATAGCATGGAACAATGGTTTAGAGGGGTGTTTTGCTACATACCTTAAAAATAAAAGATATTTAGTCATTTTGCCCTAAAAACTAATGTCATTAATATTCACATGTAAAAACAATAATTCAACGGTTGATGATAATAATTTCATGCTCAACTAATCTATCATATACTTTATAATAAAATTAGTTCTTAAAAATTGTGTTTGTGTCAAATAAATACCCTACCTATTCAAATTCCAAATCTCTTATTTTGAATGACCTGAGACTTTACCAATTGAGTTAATTGAAACCCACTTATAATAAAGTTCAGAGTTTTCTAATTAGTGTGTATTTGTTATAATGGAGGTCCCCCCCCCCCCTAAGGGGGGCCCCCCCCCCCCCCCTCCCCAAAAAAAAAAAAAACAACTTGATTAAACGTTGTAGTTTCTAACTGTCTATTTTTTTCCATCTTGCCAAATCAACTTCATAAGAGCTTAATTGGCACATCCCTATACACAAAATGCTTGGAGGTCTAGAGGGAAATGGTTCAAGCAATGGAGTCAGTAGCATATTGTAACTAAAAAGAAAAAAGAAAAGAAGGCTTCATAAGAGAGAATATCAAGAGATTAAATTTTGTAAGAATGTGGTGTAAAACCCAAATTTTACACCCTTTACTCCTAACATGCCACAACATAATATCACATATTAAAATATAGGTACAACTGCATATTAAAGAATAAAGAACCTGTTACTTAGTTCCTCCAATTGCGCAAGAGAAACCATGTCACCCTCAGCTATAAGGTCTTAGGTCCCACCCAAGTTCCAAAAATTTCCTCTTTCCTCCAACGCAAACCTCTACTCCAACACAAACCATGTCACCCTCAGCTATAACTCAAGGGATTACTATTTCCCAACTGTCCCATGGGTTGAACCAAATACAATAGGGTACAAATTTAATTCTTTATCAGAAGTGGGCATTAAATTAGATGAAACTCTTTATTCTTTCTCAATTACGTTTTATACATTATCAGAACACCAATAACCAAGCCTTACTCCCAACTTTTTGGGGTCGGCTACATTTTATACATTACTCATTACTAAAAAGCAAACATGTAAAGCCTTAGTCCCAACTTTTTGGGGTCGGCTACGTTTTATACATTACTCATTACTAAAAAGCAAACATGTAACCTTGTGATACCATGAAGAATGCATTTGTATAATGGCATGCGGCCACTGACCAAGGAGCCAAAATTAATAATTATACAACATTTAACAAGGGAAAAAAGAATAGGACTCAGAAAACTACTGGCTATTCAAAGGAATTTATCAGATCTCTAAAATTGAAAACCACCCAATCGGCTTTTGCTGCAACAGCCTCTCGATGTTGGACACCAGCATAACAAATAAACAAGTCTGCACCTCCTGGTTTACGAGCCTATATATAGAAACAAAACAAATTAAAAAGAAAAGAAAATCTACATTGGATAGGAAAATCTTAGCAAAAAAAATCACATTAACAAACAGCCATGGAGGAGTGGAGGACACAACTGGTAAATGACTATCTTGTGGGAACCGAAATAGGGGTTTGGCCAATCACATAAAGCACGCTAACTTGATGGAGAGGCCATTGTAGGTTTTTAGTTTCTCTTTTTCTTCCTCTCCAACCATTGGAGCAGTCTATGTTAACACAACTTCACAACTTTTATTTAGGACTCAACTCAAAATCTAATAGTTAAAGGTAAGTTGAGGATGAAAAACATTTCCTTGAATACATGTATGTTGAAATGTGACAACTTGTAGAACATAAACATCAGTTGCTTCAGCAGTTCTCTAATGGAAATCTGCCACAAGTAAACGATTGAAGTTTGGATGAATTTACTTACCTCAAGATCAGTTGCACCATCCCCAATCATGACTAATGCCTTGTACCCATGAGCCTGGAGAACCAAATCCATTAGCTTCATAAGCAACATGCTTAACAACCAAAAATTAAACAAACAGCTAATAGACTTACCTTCCTTATCTGTTGTACTGCAGTGGCTTTTCCTCCACTTCTTGAAGTAGGCTCCTTGGTGTCAAAGCCCACAAACTCCCCAGAACTTCCAAATAGAAGTTGATTGGCATATATGTTTTCAGGTGGAATCCCAAGGATTGATGCAACAGGCTTCAAAGGAAGAAGATTTATTAGTACTTACAAAGAGTAGATCGATGTTCAGCTAATTCTCCAATTTAAAACAGAAATAGATGATCTATGCTGGATCTCACATAAACAAGACACTTTATTAGTCCTACTATCACAACAGAAATATCAAATCATTAAAAATACACACACACACATTAACATTCTATGGTGTAAAAGGAAGGAATTATTACATGAACAATCCATATAGTTCTTTGCTTTAATAACCTCTGATAGATTATCCTTAGCATACAATATGTAAATTAACAAAGCTTTTTCTAAGTGCTATCATTTTTTTTTTTTTTCAAATTTTGGTCCCAAAGACAGGGAGAAAGATATATTTGAACTAGTAACCTCTGCTTCATGGGCAGTCTCCAATTGCTATCATCAATTAAAGCTTTTCATATTTAATGAGTCCAGCAAGCTCTTTGACTCAGTTGGATCTCATGTCATGTTAGGATCCACCAAACAGTGATTCAACACAGTTATAAGAACATTACATGTTCCAATTTCCTAAAATTGACTACTCACAATCACTATCCAGCAAAATGAAGTAATTGTGTCACCACCAGTTTATTCTTAAATATGCATGCATGTGTGTGTGTGCGCACCAGCCTGTGCCCCATGCGCACGTATACTTGTTTTATTCTTCAATGAATGCTTCTACAGAAAACAAAACTACCAACAGACACTCATTAGTCATTCCATTATTTGATGTCATACATTGATCATTTGACGAAAGCCTCCAGAGATCAGGTAAACAGTGGTATTATTAGCCCTCAGCATCTTGACTAACTCTTCTATGCCAGGAGAAAGCCTACATATCAATAAGTAACATTAGCAAATATCATTCAATTAAAATTTAAATCATATTTTGTTAATTTAAATATATACTACATAAATCGTGTATAGTCGCAGTTTGGAATAGGATGAAGCAAACTATATTTACGAAGCTTTATTGTTGCTCACCATCAAAACCATACAGTTAATTCGTTTTCTAATATTTAAAGATTTCCCCTCATATACAGAGTACAAAGTTTTGATTTGATGGCATGACCAAATATAGTTGTACTAACAGTTGGAACATAATAGCATCCATTATATTGACAAGCCTTAGATCTGCCACTTCAAGATTCCCATGCTTCATTCTCATACTGGTTAAACACTTATTCTGGTGAAAGTTGCAGTTATACTTAATATTAATAATTTGTGAATGGGAAAATTTTCAAAAATAATGATACAAGAATTACAAAACTTGCATCAGGTGGCCTAACAAACATTATTTGACATGGTTAGTAGGTGGATTGTTTCAAGAAATATTTTATTTATTAAAATGATGACTCTAAAAGTCTCTTCCCTTATGATTTGATAACCTGATCCACAAAGATGCAAACATGGAATTAACTTTGATGCCACCATGCAGTCAAACTACATTAGATCAAAGATATGACACACGCATCAAGAATTGAAAATACTTGTAAAGTTTTAAGAGGTCACAACATTTAACTTTGTGTTCCTGATCCATTCATGAGCAAAATAAGTATATGTTCATCCAATTGAAACAGATCCTAAAATATTTTGCACGATCTTGTAGAAATATAAAATAAAACATTATCATGACTTTAGCCGTGCAGAAACCTATAACACAGTGGACGATTTTTAAAATAGCTACCTGGAATAGAAAATGAAAAGTTTTACTGTAGTAAAAATAAAAGAAAACAACAGCCTATGCAATCAGGTAACATGATAAGTAAACTTGATAAAGAAACATACTCTACTCAAGAAAATGATGCACCTATTAATGCATTAAAGAGAAGCTTTGCTATCTCAAAGAACTTGGACAGTGCTTCATGTTTTATAAGATTTGGTGCCAGCAAACTATGGTTTTGGTTACACCTGAAGCATCCTGTCTTTTAGAATTAACATCCATTTTCAATATATATTTTCAGATGTAGGACAATATAAATCATATATCTCTATTGGTAAGATGGCAATGTTTCTATGGTTGTCTTCAAGTGTCAATGCACAAATTCAATTTTTTACCAAACTATCCAGCCCACCCATATTAAGCAAACAAGTCAAAACATGCTCAAAATAGTGTAGGAAGCCCACATACCTTGGGGGCCTCTTTTCAAGAAAGTCTTGTACTTGGGAAAGGGAAGGATTAAACAAAGATAATCTGGCAGCCAAGGCCTCCTCAAAAGGAACAGAGCCACTCATTGCCCTAGCAATATCGAAACACAAAATCAATAATAGAGACTAATACCATACCAATTCAAGAGTTCTAATTAATGTGAGATGTCAAACCTAGAAGTCCATTCCGCAACAGCCTTTCCAGCTCCACAAAATTCTGCAAGTTCATCAATGCCCTCATCTAGGCACACCGTACTATCAACATCAAAGCACACCGCATTGGCATTTCTCCATAACTCAAGAACCTCTACAAATTTAAGATGACTACCATCAACCACAGAAACATTATTCTAAATTATCAAAATTAGCATTGAAAAACTAAATAGTGAATATTTCAAGAGTCGAATGATTTGTTATCATAAGCTCTAAAGATCATGTCTAGATAAGCAAACTCCAATCTTTGGACATAAATTTCAAAACTCAAGTGATAAGTCAATTCACTATTTTCTTGTATTTAATAAGAAATGCAACTGAAAAGAAGGAATCAACCAAGTTAAATATTAGACTCAACTAAATAAAAAAGTACTTAAGTTTGAATTAAACCCATGTTTCTGTCAAACTTGAAAATTGCAGATACAAAGAAACATTGAATGCTAACCTTTCGATGGTAGAGTGTTATCGAAGGGGCCCAACTTAGCATCTTCCAACGGTTGAATGGAAGCAGCAATTAAGTTCAATGATTTAGGTGATTTGCTCGTCCCAATTAGACTGAGATTGAATTTTTTCGTAAATCGGGTAGAAAACACAGGAAGGAAAGGTGAGCTAAGTTGCTTACAATGAGCAGTAATTGGTGTCATCTGTGAACCCACCAACCCTTCCATCAATTTATCTGTTTCCATCAAAACAGAAAATAAAATAATCTTTACCACAAATGCTACTATACCAAAACATCCATAAACAATTGCACACCAAACTATAAAGGTTAGTTCAACAAAAACACAAGTACCCATTTATTCATAACCAACAATTAAGCCAATAAAAGCAAAACAAAAACCAAAAAACTAAAAATAAGTACATTTCAGCAGGACTAGAACTCAAAATTTTAAAGCATTAATGATTCACAACAAGCAAAATAAGCTCCAGATCCACAAAAAATGCTACAAATATTAAAATTAGAGAACACTAACCCTCTGTTTCATACCCCAGAAAAATTCTCAACCCCAGATTCATAAACCGAAAAAAAAAATGATTGAAATACATAAAGCTTTCACATGCAGATTACAATGGGGTACGATGATATTAATATAGAAATGCAAATATTATATTAATGAAAGAACATACTTACAGTGCTAAAAATATGAAGAAAACAATAACAAACAATAATCACCTTGTTCTTTAGATCTATCTGGTTCTGTTTCTGGTTGTTGGCAACTTTCAGTTTATGCTGTTTAAATGTTTGGTAAAGTGTCTGAATGTTCTTTGAACAAAAATTACTGTGAAGCCCCTTCACCAACCCCTGATATTCATCTTATTTTTTGCACCCGGGTTACCATGTCAGCATGCTTTCACCCAATTAAAAAAAAAAAAAAATCTAAAATTTAAAATCAAACAAAATACCCAAAAGAACACTGAAACTGAAACTGAAAATCTAAAATTTATTGAACTTATCCAACCGAGTAGATGCTGGAGACGACGAAGGGTGGCCGGAGCAGGCCGAGTAGTGGCCGGAGACGCCGAAAAACCTCCCCGGAGCCGCCGAAAACGATTTCTCTTTTGGTTTAGGGAGTGGCTGAATATCTCTCTTATGCTACAGTTAGGAGATAAGTTTTTAGCTTTTAATCCTTTTTTTTTCTTTCTAATGTTTTTATGGTCTTAATCTTATTTTAAATATGTTCTAGTGAGTTTGGGAAGTGATTATAAATATTAGCTTTTTACTTATTTTATATATTATTTGTGAGTTCATACCATTTTTTGTCTTGAATTTATTTTAAATAATTTAATTTTCAACTTTTTGAAAATACATTCTCAAAAAAAAAAATTGAAAATAAATTAATTCTTAATTTTTCATCTCAAATTATGCAAATAAACAATACAAATATCTAATTTATAGCTTTTTAAAAATAATTTAGTTTCTAACTTTTTGTTGAAATTTATGCAAATAAGCTATCATGCATAAACTATGTCAAAATGCATACTTAGTTGAGTTGTATTTTCTTCTAAAATAAATAAAGCTTAGTTGAATTTAAAATTAAGGTGGCAAACTATCATTAGATCAGCTAGGTTACATTGTAGGGATCACACCTTACACATGTAGGTTATAGTCTCCTTTTGTTTCACAATTTTTACTATAAATTTGATCCGATTAATTATGAGTGTGGAGAAAAGTAATGGTTTACTGCTCACATTCAACTATTTAACATGACTAGCATCATACTCCTAATGCACCAAAAAATTTGTGTCAACAACCATAGCAACTGCATGCGTTTTATTTGACGAGTTTGGGTCAAGGTCCAATCCTTTTGAACCATTTAATAAGCTGTCATTTTGGCATAGTGCTACAAAATTTCATGCTTCTTTGGAATACAGTTCAAATGCATTTCTAACAAAAAGAAAATGCTTAATACATATCATGGGTGCACTTGTCGGCAGCTTTTCCCTTTAACATATTAGTTTATTTATATATATGTACAATCTTTTAAAGTCTTACTCAGTAAATAAGCAAATCAATAAATTAATATAAAACACACCAATTAACACATACATTACACATAGCCAATTGTCGGATATGATCTAAATTTCACATAAACTTAATTAGGATGGACATTGTCTACCTACTCTGACATATTAATTGTATTATTATTTTATTGTTATTTTGGCATTGTTTCTTTTCCTAAACTTCAATAAGAAGATTGCATATTCTTATGATGTGTTAGTACAGTTAGTTGTTTTTATGTTTTTTGATAACTAGGGAAAGTGAAATTAAACTCAAATCTTTGAGGAAGAAAAGGTAACATAACTAGTGAACCATAAGGCTCATGTCAGTAGGGTTTTTATTTTTTATTTTATAACAATTGGGAAAGGTAAATTCAAACCTAGATCTTCGTTGAAGAAAACCGAACATCACCAATGAAACATAAGGCTTTTGTCTGTGGGCTAAGGTTTTTTTGGAGAATGGGACTTTGGGAGGAAGGGGGGCTAGATAATCATGTGTGTTGAAAAATTTATTTAAAAAAAAAAAAAAAAAAACTACTAATATAGGTCCAATATATCCTCACTAACAAAGACCCACTTAGAAATAGTAGAGACGGATTATAAATAAAAAAAAAATAGTAGAGACGAGCGTAGGCCCATTATAGAGTCACAAAACTAAGCCCATCTAACAAGGTTGTGTACAATTTTCTTTTCTTTCTTTTTATTTTTTTGGCAATTTCCTTAACTAAACAAAAGTCCCAACCGTTCAAAAATTTATTGAATAAATAAATAAATAAATAAAAACTAACGTCTCCTTGATATCATCACTATTGGGTTGAATTTCCCAGTGAAGCTCAACAACTACTCATTTGACCTTATCATTCACTTGTTTTACATCTCCCTCTAAAATGACGAGCTTTATTTTTGCAAATAATTTAAATTCTATATTTTTTTTTTTGGGAAATTAGCTAATTTCAACTTTTTTTTGTTGTTGTCACACATTTAACATAAAAAAAAAATGCCAAAACCTATATATATATATATATATATATTTAAATACGATGCAAATAAGCTAGTGAAAATTGCATGTATCACAAACGAACACCTAATATCCTTATTATTAAAATTGCTAAAAAAACAGCCCTAGATTCGAACCATAAAGAACATCTTTGCACAACCATATATATAGGACTTTTTGTTGGAAAAATTGGATTTGAAAAATTTTTGTTTTCCTAACTTTAAGGCAAAATAAAAGTGAAACCATGGGTCCTTTGAGGTGGGCTCAAGTTAGGATGTTTTCTCCTCTGTGAGGAAAATAAATTCATTTAGTCACTTGCCCAAAACCATGAAGGAGATAATGAAAAATTGACTTCTAAAGTATCTACTTAAACATAGGTGAAAGTAGTGTTTTTGCTTGAATCCCATGGAGGAAAGAAAAAAGACATTTTGTGTGTTTCTATGCCCATGTGTTAGGATGAGAGGTGTGCATCAAACCCACCAACTAGACCCATTACGCAATATAACCCGACACTTCGGGTTGGTTTTTGTGGGTTGGGTTGGGTTGAAATTTTATTTTGAGCCTTGGATCGAGTCAGGTTCAAGTTTATAGTTTTTTTTCTACCCAACCCAACCCTCCATGTATAAAAGTTTATTTTATTATCTTCATTTAAATTTTTTTTTTAATTGATTTTGGTATTTTGAGAATTAGTTTTGATAAATTTAAAATTTTGGAATATAATTTAAACATATCATATGGGTTGTAATAATTTATTGAAAAAAAAAATGTTGCCCTTAAATCCTACTGTATGATGCTATGTATGACATTATGTATGACTTAATGTTGTAATTAATAAAGTTGTTTTATTATTATCTAAAATAATGGTAACATGAATATTTGGATATTATCATATAGTTCATGAGATGAATAGTATGTGATTTATTCATAGAAGATATAAGTCACAAGTTCTTTGTAAACTCAGAATTTTAGTTCGTAATCGGTGATGAAATTGGACATTTCATCTGCAAAGACTATAAAATATCAACTAAGATGATTTGTCTTAATCATGGAAGTGAAGACTTCTAGTTGGTATGTTGATATGTTTTAAGAGTTAAGACATATTGAATTGGACCACTGTGAGATTTATTATTCTTCTAACGACTATCAAATGAATAATAAATCTCACGACTTCTATTTACATGAACTCTTAATCCTAAGAGAATAATGGACCTAATTATAAAGTATAGGTTACTTTGATATATTAGGAGTGAGATCTAAAGTCACGATCAAAATCTCAGTATGTTGGGCAGTTACATTTAGTGTTGATGGAACATATATTCTCAAGATGGAATTCATAATCTCTTAATGGAGATATAAAATATTCACTTAAGATAAGTTTAATAAGTTTAGTTATTCAGAGTTTTAAGCTTAACCATTTTAGTAAAGAGTTACTAAAGTATATATTTATGAAATTGGATTTCATAAATATATGATGAATAACTTAAAGGATTAAACTGAGTACTCAAGGATTAAAATGTAGTAATCTTCAAAGTGACAGTCAACATTCATGACTTTGTATTACTATGAATATTTTATGAAGGGGTTGCATGTACAATAAAGTCTTAGGATATAATTAATTAATAAGGCCTAAAGTGCAACTATATTTATATAGTGGTATTAAATATAATTAATGGTAACTTTAGACTTGTCAAGAATTGACAAAAAAGCCTAAGGCGCATTAGAGCTAGTATCTTATTTGTTCCCTTTTGGTCCCATTCCAAACCACATACTAAAACCCAATTGAAATGACTCAAAAGACTATCATAATTAGATAATCAGTTATAAGGAGATAAACATACAGAATTTTGTAAGAGAATGAAATGGTTTGTATGTGAGTGTAGGACACTCTCTTATTCTTCCTTGAACACACTCATATAAATTGATTCAAAGACCACACTTCTTAGGCACAAGTGGAATTGGAATGAAGATTAAAAGTGTTCCCAAGTACTTCTAATCTTTGGTTTTGAATTTCATCACACCAAGGTACACTCTCTTTTTCTTATATTCTGAAATTTATATAATACATGTTATCAATTGCGAATGAAGTAGATTCGTTAATTTTTCACTGCGTATGTTTTGTATGCGATACAAACATATATTTTTCTAACATTAATAACTGATAAAACCCAAATTTTTTATAAGGTATAAAAAAAAATGTATACATAACCCATCGACTTGACTCATATGGGTTGGGTTTGATTAGTTTCTATACATGTGATAGGTTTGAAATTTCTCAACTCAAGAAGGTTGGGTTAAGTTGAAAAAAACCTTCCGACCTAAAACATGCACACCCTCAATTAGGATATTGAGTAGGCCCCTAAGGGGCACCCCATCTTGTGTACTTTAAGAGCCTCGTTCTATGCATTACTTTCATAACATGGTCAAGTTTTTTCTTTGACTATGCACCTTGACGCAACATGCATGCCAACATCTCATCACAAATCACCAACCAGCTGACACATGCACACCCCCAATTAGGATATTGAGTTGGCCCCTAAGGGGCACCCCATCTTGTGTGCTTATAATAAGAGCCTCATTCTATGCATTACTTTGATCACATAGTCAAGTTTTTTCTTTGACTATGGACCTTGATGCAACATGCATGCTAACATCTCATCACAAATCACCACCATCTATCTCCCTTAACTCGCATTTGAGCCAATTTTCGTGTGTGGTGTATTACGTGTGTAATATAATTTGTCACACTCTTTCTTAAAAGCAATTATGATTTTTTAGTAGAATTTATAATGTACTCTTATGTTAATCTCATTCCTTCTCTCTTGCGTGCGTATTGGTGCTGCTCTATAAAAATTATGTAAAATCGTCTTCTTTTATTTAAAAATTTTGTACTTTTTTTTTTTAATCTATATTATAATCTAAAGATTTTGCACTTTGACTCTGAGCCACGGATCAGTATCTTTCGCTATTGGAGTTGTGTATTTCTGGGTTGGTGAACCATTAATTATGTCCTTTTTTGTGATAAGGAGTTATTTGGTGAACCACTATACTTTCTTTAATCTAAAGTTGAGTGGGACTTATTAGGGAACCATTGCATATATTCTGTTTCAGTATATACGAAATAAATATATGACTTTTGTAACATCGTCAACTGTCATATATAAAGCCATGCCAAGAGGATTGAAACGAATATGAAAAAGAAATAGACACACATTACACATATATAACGAACTTGTTTCTAATAGCATTTGATGATGTTTTTACATCATAAATTTCTAAGAAATCTAACGGTTAAAAAAAATCATTAAATGTTATTATTTTTCACCTTATTACTTAATTAACACTAGCAGTCTCTCTCTCTCTCTCCTTATTTATTGCTTACCACTAGATAATATTTCTTCAACACAATCTAACCCCAAAAAAAAAAAAAAAATTGCAAAAATAATCACATTTTCATTGATTTCACAAAACTACCCAAAACAAGAGTCAAATAACTTTCAATTTGCTCCTTAAAATAAATAAATAAAGGAAATTAAAAAAACTTCAAATCTGAGCCTATCATACACTAAACAATCAAACCTCCCATTTTGTCAACAAGCAATTGAAAGGTAGACCTTCTACCTTCACTAACTGCTTCAATGCAGTCTAACCAAAAAAGAAAATTTGTTTATATTCATATATCACATACGATGTAATTGAGTAGTTTTGTTTGAGATTTTAAATATGTAAATACAATTTGTTTATGTGTATTTGTTAAAACGCTGATATTGTAGAATGCAATTCAAAAAAAATTTGATATTTTGTTTAGTGTATGATAGGCTCAGATTAGTGTTGGTAATTTTTTTTTAAGGAACAGTTGAAAGTTATCTGACTCTTGTTTTTGGTAGCAATTGAAATGATTTTTTTTTTTTCCTTCAAAAAAAACTGAAAGGATTTTTTTTGTTATTCACAGCCGAAGCTGCAAATAATTATCAAAATCATAATTGTTTGTGCTTCAATTACTTGAGCCTTGTTATGGACTCTGCTGATCCTAATCATCATACTAGTTTCAATTCAAATACAAGAGATGGAGATAAGGACATATCCGGCAACCACACCAAATACAAGTCCTAAGTCTATAGAAGTCTATCCTTAGTGATAAGATAATCAGATTGTATCTTAGGTGATGAGGTTGTTTGCAAATCAACAAACATTTAAAAAAGATTTTAAAAAATCAAGTAAATAAAATTGGAACACAAGATACAAGGAACCTAAACTAAAAATAATTAGAAGTTATTTTCAAGAATTCGTGATCTTAAACATTTTGTTAAAAAGGATGAGGAAAGTGATAGAGGTTTTATTTAGGGGAGTAAAAAAACTGACTGATGTAAGGAAATGTTAGAAAGATGAAGAGGGTAGAAGAGTTTGATAAATTGCAGAAGAAGAAAAATAAAAGATTCCAATGAAAGAACTTAATAAAGACTAAAGAGAGAGGAAAAAAAAAAACACAATCAGCAATTAATAAGGAAAGAGATAATGATGATGCTATTAATTTGGTAAGTATTTAATGATATAGTGATGAATAATAGTGTTTTCTTTTAACCGTTTGATCGATCTTTTAGAAATCTACGGCTTAAAAAATGTGTAACTCTTATGGAGTTATACCAAGTGTAACTTCTAAGTGTAACTTGAACCCATCTATATATATACACACACACACACTCACACGTAAAACTTAGAGAAAGTTGAATTAGAATTTGAAATTAGAATCCAATTTTGCGCCATGTGTCGATATTTATGTGGAGACTACACCATAATTATCCACTTAAGTTTGTGCCATGTGTCCACTTAAGCTTTTTAATTTTTATATCAAGTAAGTTAATAAGTGCAAAATACTAAGAATTTAATATTAATGAACTATAAAATAAAATAAAAATAAAACCAATCACATATATTCAATAAAAATCACCACACAATAAAAATCACCACACGTTCAATCTTATTAAAAATTAGAAAAAAAAATGATCATAAGTAGTATCAAATTTAAGTAAAAATTTTAATATGTGGCTAATTATGCTTACTTTAAAAAAAAAAATTTTGACTAATTATCTATATTTTTATGATAAAAATTATATTTAATTTTAAATGTATGTATATATATATATATATATTCTTACTTTAAAAAAAAAAATTTTGACTAATTATCTATATTTTTATGATAAAAATTATATTTAATGTATAAATATATATATATATATATATATATATGCATGTGTTACATGCTATTTTTTTAATAATTAGACTAATTATTTATATTTTTATAATAAAAATAGGAAAGTGTAGCGAATATTAATTTGTAGAACACACTGTGTAGATTATATAGAACGAGCATGTAACTCATGCAAACACATGGATGAATATAAAATTAAACACAATTTTATCAATGTTTAAAGGCATTGACAACGAATTCATGAATTCTTCCATATTATTATTAATTTAAGTCAATGGCGACTCCAAGATTTTTTTCTAGAGGGGTCAATAATGGCGGAGCCAAAAATTTATTGGCAGAGGGGAGGCGCAAGTGAAAAAAATAAGATGATTAATAGTTGTTTTTGGTTTTTCTATATATACAACTTCCAAGTTCTAAAAAATTACTAACAGTTTAAAGATCGTAAGAGTCTTATTACAATAATCATTGGATGTATAAACAAATAGAATTAAATAACTAATCATACATATTTTGATCAAATTAATAATAACTTATTATATTTATAAATTATATCAATTGAATAAAAAAAATAGAATAAATAAGAATAGTAGAGTATTCTAAACACTTTACATATATATATATATATATAAATAGTAACACGGTTAGAAGTAGGGCTAGGAGTAACTGTGAAATGAAGAAAAATAATACTCCAGTAATAAATTTTTTCTTTTGAAGTGTACAGTTTTATAAATATACACGTGGTCACTCTTTCGGAATTGGAGTAAGCAGTAAAAGATTTCTTGGGTTTGAAAATGTGTAGAGCACTTTTCAAATTACTTGATTAAACATTGAGAAAAACTAAGACAACATAAAAACTAAGGATCATGTTCAAGTTTATTTCAATTAAACTTAACCAAAAATTTAGAATCAGGATGTTCATATTTTTGTTGTAGGGGTCAAAACAAGATTAAGGGGACCAGGTCAGGGTGTTCATTTAAACCCCTTGGGCTGCTCTTGGAGCCGCCCTTGATTTAAGTTCTTCCACATTATTGTATCTTAGAAATATAGGGCCCTAGATTCTCAAAAAAACAATAATTTAACTACATTATTATTCACTGTATTAATAATAAAAATCAATGAAAAATTACAATTCTATTTGATTTATAATAATTTTCATAACACTTTTTTTTTTTTTTTACTTGTGAATGTTTAATCTGTCTGATTTTATATGTTTAATTAACTAGAGAATATTTTCCAAAATTCGTGTTGCAGCACTTGATGCCATTATCACCATATTAAAATAGCTTCACAAAATAAATGTGGGGTTCAAGACTTCAAGTAGCTAGCTTGATAATCTGCAATATTCTGGTCACTTTCTTGATGTCATCCGAACTTGTTTTCTTTGGAGACTAAATTAAATATCGGGGTTGATGCACATTCCAAAGCAAAAGAGCACATATGGTGTGAAGCCATTGTAGTTTCACACGTATTAAACCCATGGTTTTCAACTACATCAAAGAAGGTTTGGTGAAGCATGTAATCATATAATTAATCAATTAAGTATATGAATATATATATATATATGTGTCAATGATGCAAGTATATACAATAATTCAAGAAGCTGGGAACTAGGTAGTACAGAATATACCTAGCTAGGAAGGATTCAACCAACCATTAAGGATGAAACCTTTAATTAAAGTCCACATAGCAGTTATCCAATCTTTCATTTAATCAAACCAGCCCTATTTCTGACCTAGTTTAGATCCAAACTAGCCAGATATGTAGGTGCACAATCCCTTTCAATATCTCCGACCCAAAAAAGAAAAAACAAAAGCTTCAATTTGGAGAGCCCCTCTTAGCATGCAATGCATGTGCAAAACTAGAGAGAGAAAAAAAGAAACTTGCAAATAAAACTATGAAAACCAGGGTTACTAAATAATTTTCCATCACCTAAACCAAATACAGCTCATATTCTCTTGCAAGAGAAGAGAAACTAGAAATGGGTTATCTATAATGCTCTGTCTCTCTCTCTCTGTCTCTCTCTCTCTCTCTCTCATTTCACAACCTTTTTGTTTTCATGCATTTAACTTAGTACTTGAACTTGATCAACTGCTCTTTCTATATCGCATCACTCTCCGCTGGCCTCCAACAATTAAAACATAAGTCTTACTTAACTTACATGTCTTATTCAAGTCCATATCAAACCAAACACACAAATTTAATCTTTCCATATATCTCACCGTCAAACTTTCCATTTCATACTCAACCACTCAAGCCAAGAAACCCACGAAAAAATCAATTAAAAAAACAAGCATTTCTATAACTAGCTATAGCTCTCAAGAAACCAAAATACCACTACTCTCTCCTCCATATATATTCACGTATATATCCAACAATATTCATGCATTCATTGAGCACTTATCATAAAAAACCTATTCATCTTCTTTTTCTTTCAAGAACATACTAGTCTACATTTCACCATTATTACATGCACCCCTCATTAGATTTTCCATCAAAATTTAACAAATAATTCTAAGATACCCATCAATGGAGACGCATGTAAAGTCCCAACCCAACCAAGAGCTCTCTATCTCAGCTCGTTCACTATCATCCTCATCATCATCAACATCTTCTTCTTCTTGTTATAATGTTACTATTGTTCCTCGTTCTTTCTCTACTGTTCAGACAAAACCTCAAGGAACCAGACCACCATATGATCATGGGACTAATCATGATGATGATCAGTTGCTCGAAAATGGAGAGGTGTACTCCATGGCTGCTGGGTCAGCCATTGATAATATTGAAGGGCTGAGATTCATTGACATCATGGGCAACGGTGGGATGGAGTGGAAGAATGTGGAGGAGAGATTCAATCAGCTCGCCTTCACTCAGAATAGTGGCCATGAACCGCTCATGAAATGGTCAGATTTCGGTATTTGTATAGGTGAGAGTGAGAAACATCATATTTGGAAATTTATGTAATAATTTTAAATCAACTCTCTTAGCTAATTTCAATTGAAATGAATTCCGGTCTTACTGAAATTGTGTGGAAAAAGAATTGCAATAAATTTTACAAAACTAATGCCTTATCAATCACAAAAGAAAAAAAAATATTAATTCAAATATTTATTTAATTATTATGGTGTTAAAATGACGTTAACTATTTTCATATCATATTAGGTTATAAGTATTTTGGTTAATTTTTTTTCTTTCATTTTATACCTATTGTTGTTTCAAAAGTACCCTCTCTTTTTTTTTTTTTTTTTTAATTTTATGAACAAGAAGGGAGTGAATATTGTGACTCATCTCCTCAGCGTGACCATAGGAGACACTCGTTAGAGAATATTACATTAAGTCATAGTTACTTTGGTTGATAGTGACAACAGACCTCACCCTAGCCCCACGAGAGAACTAATAAATCAGGAGTCAGCTGTAAGAGGCAGCCCCACTCCCCGTTAGGGTTCGAACATGGGACCTCAAGACAACGATCACACACCTTGACTACTAGACCACCTCTCTTGGTGCTACCAAAAGTAACTTTTTGAAGTCTTGAAGAGGAATATAGTCATATACATCGTGGGTTGACATATAAATTTAAGCTTTGAGCATCTTTTGTTTTCAATATTTTTTTTACATTCATTTATATCCATTATTTTATTCCCGTATATATAATTGATATTGAATTGTCTATATGTCAGAAGTGGATGAAAAAATATATGTGGGAGAATAAATGCCTCTATATAGAACTCTCCCATTGTTGAAAGAAAACAGTCCAACTTGATTATTAAATAGTAATATATATATATATATATATATATAAACTTTCAACTTTGCTTGCCTTGTGGTTGGCTAATTGCTGCCAATGGCAAAGTAACGCACCCACTACACTAGACCGCCAGCATGCATGTTCTCCTATTATATTACGCCATTCTTTATTTGATTCATTCTTTTTTCTTCATATTATAATTCGAATTTCTGAAAGAGAATTTTTATTTTTGAAAAAAAAAAATTAACATATACAAACAGCTTTTATTTTATCTTGAAGAACTAACTCAACTTATTCTTTTTTTTCTTTTTCTTTTTTGGCTTTGGAAGGGATGCAACAATCCCCCGAATTTGCTAATGAGCTATTAAGGGCACTAAGAGCAACAAGGGACTGGAAATTTCATATCACAAAATGTGAGCTTCACTGTTTCTGGTGTCGCATGATGGACCCCTCCTTCGATTCAAGAATACGAATTTTCTTTGACATGTAATAATTTTCATTCAAATTCTCCATTGTGTAATCTATACATTTTATATAAAAAAAAACAAGTTTGATTCTATTCACAATATTTCAATAGTTTGGCTTTTTACAATATCTTACAAGAAAGACCTTTTTTTTTTCCTTTGTAATTTTTGCAGGTGTGATAGAGATATGGATGGAAGAATTACTAAGATGAAGATTAAGCAGGTAATGTCATGAAAAGCAGTTTGCCACCAAATTATGTTTTTATATTCTTTGTTTTATTTTTTTTAATCTAGTTTATTTAGAAAACTTTAAGTAAGCTGGCATTTATGTAAAGTTTGGGACGATAAATTTCTGTTCATGTTTCATATAAATTTGGACAATTCTACAGACTATTTTGTTAAGTGCTTCCACCAATAAGTTGTCTTTGACTCACGAGGAAGCAGAATGCTATGCCACTTTGGTCATGGAAGTGCTTGACACTGAAAACCTCGGCTACATTGAGGTACCATTTTAACCTCACTCTTAGTCTTTAACTTAATAATCTAAGATAACCTCTTAATTGTTATGTTGAGCTATTCTAATAGTTGGGATTCAGATAGAATAAAGTTTGTCTCAAAGCCGCTTTTGAGCTATCTTTTCTAATTTCATTATGTGATAATTTATAAAACTATTCATGTGTATTATTTAAATAAGTCATATAAATCATTAACAAAATTATAGGACTAAAATTATACATTAATAATCTTTTCAATTGCCACATGGTAGGTTGGAAGAAGAAAGCTTCAAATGAATCAAATCAGTTGGTAGCCAAGTTTTTTTTTAAATTTTTTTTTTAGTGCAATATATTTAACCAAGTTAAATGTAACATTCTTTCTTAAAAAAAAAAAAGAAAAAAAAAAGAAAAAGTTAAATGTAACATACACACTATATTAGGGATTTTATATATGCTATTGATTGCCAACTAGACAATACATCACTATATTTGACCTAATTGATACACAACTTTTTATATATCGCAGCTATCCCAATTCAAGACTCTCTTTAAAGTATACTTATCAAGGGGCTCAATTCAAAACAATCAATTATCAATCAATACACATTCTCCTTATCACATTTATCACAATGACCCATTTCAAGAACCATTGTCAAAGGCCGAAGTACTATTTCGATCCTATTGGCGACGTGCATGGATTGTTTTGCTTTGGTTAACTGTGTGCTTTGCTCTCTTTGCTTGGAAATTCATTCAATACCGTCATAGAACAGCTTTTGAAATCATGGGCTATTGCGTCTCCACTGCCAAGGGTGCTGCGGAAACCTTAAAATTCAACATGGCTTTGATTCTCCTACCTGTTTGCCGTAACACAATTACATGGTTTCGCAAACATCGGTGGATCAACTCCATTGTTCCATTTAACGACAATATCAACTTCCACAAGGTAATGTGGCATTTAAATAAATAGCCATTTCTATTTGGTGGGTTCGCGTTAGTTTGATTGATAAAATCTTTTACCTTGAGTAAAAATTTAGTTTGATCCAAACTACAATAAAAAGAAACACGTTCTAGTTTGATTCCAAAATTCTCAATGATGATAAAAAGAAATATGTAGATATTTTAATATAATAATAAAAAATAATTATCATTGAACAAACACTATAGATTTCAAATGCTCCCGTATCTATTAAAAAGAATATTTGAAATTGGTTGGGAATGAATATTTTATGAGGCTAAGGTTTGATAATCCTATTGACTTCATAACATTTTGTTATGCTTTATATTTTATGCAATGCATGTCAAATTTACAAATATATGATTGAATAATACACATGACTTGACAATTAATACAGTTAGCATGCCAAATTGGTAACCAAATTGAAGCAAAACTTTTTATATTTAGAATAAGGGCAAATTACAACTTACTTACTTGTGGTTTGACCAAAATTTAAGTTACTTATCTATGGTTTGAAATTTGACATTTTACCTACCTAAGATTTGACCGAAATTTAAATTTACTATTTATGGTTTGAAATCCCATATTGCAAGATTCTTTTTGATCTTATTTGATCTTGTTTTTTTATGCTTTTTTTTTTAATTTGTATTTTTGAATGAAAGAGACATAAAATTTGAGTAAAACTATATATTTAACCATGTTTTTAACATAAGTGGTTTACGTAACTCTAACTGAATTAACCTCAGTTGAGTAAAATGTCAAATTTCAAACTACAAGTAGGCAGTTTAAATTTTGATCAAACCACTAGTGAATAAGTTATAATTTTCCCTAAGAACAATTTTTTACATGAAACTGAGATGAAAAAAGTTCTAAAGAAAAGCAACTAGAAATTTGAATAAAATGGAAAAATGAAGATAAAATTGATAACCAAAAACTGCATTGTGCACAAACTTTGTAGAGTATATTAACAAGAAACTTTTTGGTGTAGATGATTGCAGGAGCGATAGTAATAGGTGTGATCCTACATGGGGGTACACACCTTGCTTGTGATTTCCCAAGAATCAGTGAATCAGACCATACACTGTTCCGGCAAACAATAGCTGCTGGATTTGGGTACCATCAACCAACATACATTGATATATTGTGCACTACAGAGGTGGCAACAGGAATTGCAATGGTCATATTAATGACAATCGCATTTTCACTAGCAACAAAGAGGCCAAGACGCCAATCACCTTCACTACCAAGGTCTGTCCGAAGGGTCACTGGATATAACACCTTTTGGTACTCGCACCACTTGTTCATTCTTGTCTATGCATTGCTCATTATTCACTCCTTGTTCCTCTTCCTAACCGACAAACTAAATGAAAAAACGGTAAGCCTATATCATTAGCATTTACGATATCAAGTCAGGGATTAAGCACTATGTTATAAAGTTTTAACTGGTAATAATACACTTTGTTAGATATATCTAACAAATGGGTAAGGGTTAGGTCCAATGCATTAGAACCACGTCGTATCAGCTTCAATGCACTGAAATTTGCCACGTGTTCACATCATGTCGGCTCCAATATACTGGAGAATTGAAACTAGCCCATGTCCATGAAAAACAAAATCTTAACTATGAAATTGCCTTCATTATTTCACTAGAAATGGATAGGATTTTTTTTAAGGCAATCACAAGACAATCGGATTTATATATCATGTAACGGGTAAATGATAAAATATATTGAATTTTTTACTATTTTGCTGCAATGGATTTTTTTTTTTTTTTTTTTTGCATTATAATTTAGATTAATAGTACTAATGTTAAGAATCTATACTTATGTAGACGTGGATGTACATAGCCATTCCCGTTTTATTATATGTTGGTGAGCGAATCTTTCGAGCCATAAGATCAGGGTTGTATGAAGTGGAAATTTTGAAGGTATATATCGTTGTCCTGTTTGGAAGAAAATTTAGCACAAAAGTTCATAATTTTGGCAACTGTTCAATGCAATCTGCATTGACTTATTTCTGCTTTAATGACAACTGCTTAATCACCATTATGTTGTGTTTATTTTTTTTCTTTGTATTATACATATGCAGGCAAGTATTTATCCAGGAAAAGTTTTGTCCCTCAAATTGCAAAAACCAGAAGGTTTTAAGTACCATAGTGGCATGTACATATTCATTCAATGCCCTCACATTTCAACTTTTGAATGGTAATTTTACACAATTCATCTTATTGTTTTTCATTTTAGACTTTCTATTCTATTTGTCAACAAATTTAGGTTGAGTTTGGATAGCCCCTAGCCATTGAACCATTACTGACCTTACATTATGAAGTGCACTAATTTATTATATTTGCTTGTTTACACTGCCCAACCTCTTCCAACTTTGGAGCACCAAAATAATGTTACAATTTGGTACACTTCTCTCTATCTTCATTTTTTTTTTCAGGCATCCATTCTCTTTAACTTCAGGACCAGAAGATGACTACCTAAGTGTGCATATTAGAACTCTTGGAGATTGGAGTTACAATATATACAACCTCTTCCAAGAGGTAATGATTGAAGAGAAGGGATGGAATTATTTCTATACAAGGTTGCAACAACAATTTCATAAATGTTCCATTACTTTCGAGTTTGTAGGCTAAATTATCTGGGCCAAAGGAGTGCCCAAGAATATACATAGATGGACCCTATGGTGCTGCTTCTCAAGACCATGTCAAATATGATATTGTCGTGCTAATTGGCCTTGGCATAGGAGCCACACCTTTTCTGAGCATCCTCAAAGATGTTGCTAACAGTAACCCAAAGGCACATTTTGATCATGTAAGTTTTGCATTTGGATCAATATGTTTTATGTGCTTGAAAAATTCATTTGCTAATTCCATCTTTTGGTCACTGATAAATTTATGTTGTGCACCTTAAAAGACTGGTTGCAGAGACTGCAGCATAAAAAAAGGTCCATTAAAATCCTATCTTTATTGGATTACAAGAGAACAAAGCTCCTTTGACTGGTTTAGAGATGTCATGAAGGAGATATCAAATTCAAACCAACAACAGGTACATGCCAATCTTCAATATCTATCATCAAAATGGATTTATTTTCATGGTATAGATTAAATACGAGTTTCACAAATTTAAAGATATATTCAGAGTCGCGTCATTTAAAATTTTGAATGATGCGACGCTTTATACATTGTCAAATTCATAAAATAAAATATTTTGATCACTCTAATTTCACTAATGGCCATGTAGTCCGTTATAGAGATGCATAACTTCCTAACAAATGTGCATCAAGAAGGAGATGTGCGATCAGCATTAATAAGCGCAATTCAAGCCCTATATCATGCTAAGAATGGAATTGACTTTCTCTCCGGGACTCCGGTAAGATCTCTTATTTATCCAAAGCATTATTGCTAGTAAGTTTAGTCAACATAATCATTAATGAAGTTCTACTAATTCTCATTAGATACTTTTCTTTGGTGCGTGCATGTTAACTACATCAAGTTATTAACAACTTTGTAACTCGATGACATTGTATGGTCTTTTTATAAGAACCAAGGTTTAAATCACCACTCTCCCACTTATTTTGACAATTGACTTTGTTTATTATCCTTTTCTTTTTATTTTATATATTAAGATTCCAACTTGAAAGATCCCGTATTTTTTTTTATTAAAGATTCCCAACACCTGCCTCGAGAGAAACCATACAATTAGTGCCATTGTTAACATTCTCAACTTTTCTCTAATGCATGCGTGTTAAGTGTTAACTACATCAACTTATTAACAATTTTGTAGATCAATGACATTATTTAGTCTTTTTTATAAAAACCAAGGTTTAAATCACTACTCTCCCACTTATTTTAAGTTTTTTAACAATTGACTTCGTTTATATATATATATATAAAGAAATATCCTACCTGCTTGAAAATTAATTCTAACTTGAAAGATCCCCCTTTTTTAAGATTCTCAACTACTGCTTGGAGAGACACACCAAACAGTTTGTGCCATGGCACCTGATTAGAATATTCAGACACCAACCACAGTAACTTGTACTTTTTAATGCACATTTATATTGATTAGGAAAACCTATTTGAATTAATAATATTATTTTCATCAATTTGGACTTTTCAGGGACACACACATTTTGCCCGACCAAACTGGTTTAACATTTTCTCAAAATTGGCTCGTCAACACAGAGGAACAAAGATTGGTAAGATGTAATTAAAAAAGAGTACATCTTAATTTAACCTCTTTAACTTTTAAGAGGGTCTAGATAATAATTCCCGTGAAGTTGGTCATCAACTCTTCCGAAAAGATATTTCTAGGATTTTGTCCTGATAGCTGAATAGTGAATACTGAAAATGTGAATTTTCTTGGATAGGGGTTTTCTACTGTGGGCCATCAGCTTTAGCAAGAGAGTTGGAAAGGTTATGCATCAAATTCTCCACCAAAACCTCTACTAGATTTGTATTTCACAAGGAGAACTATTAAATGTTTTCATAACCACCCTAATGGGTGTTGTACCAATTCTACCAATGACAAGGCCATAAAATGCCCTTAAGATTGAATTGTATATTATCATAATATGATGCTCTCTCTCTCTCTCTCTCTCTTATGCTGCTTTTGTGTCTATAAGACAAGCCCATGCAGCTTTTCAACCAGAAGGATTTTTTCAGTTAATATTTTAAAATAACAAGATGCTCTAATTTGAGAGTTGCAGCTGCAGGTGGTACAAGGGCAGATAAGAAATATAGGAATCATCTAGTTTTGAGGATTCTAATTTTGGTTACAATGCATCGTAAATGCAAAACTCATTCTTCAGAAAATGCATTTTACATAACTCGAAAAAAATTGCTAAACTCCTCAAAAGTTGACTTGTAGCACTTAATCATCAAACTGAAAATATAAAATGATTGTGAAACATTGTTGTCCATTCAGGACCCATGCTACCAATCAAAGAATAGACTCATGCCATTGATCTAAAACTAAAGGACATAGAGTTCTTATTTTGTGTAACAGGTTATATATAACATTTCTGAAGAACATGAGACATTCTATTTGAGCCTTATTTTAAGGAGGTGGTATCTTATGTATCCGCTGCATGCAGTATCTTTCTCTCATTGTGTAGACCCATCAGTGAGATAACAAAACAAACCAAATGAAAGACAAGTCCCCAAACCATAGTCATTAAAATTAAAGAGGAATTTTAAGGCACATAAGTTAAAAGGAAAAAAAAAATCAGAAAAATCCATTAAAATCATCACAAATAGGATTGTTAATTCCCAGCACGAAGATTGACACTGAGTAATTATTAGGGTGCTCACAAAGTTTTAAACCCTTTGATATGTAGTCTAACAAAAACACAAAGCACTTATAATTTAAAAAGAACAAGATAATAATAAAAATTTACTGAGAAATTAATTGTGTTCCTAAATAATATATACTTTTTCTTGCACAGATGGAGGCATCATTGCCAAATCTATAATCTGATTATTATAGGGGTAAGCCCAGCTGAACCAAAAAAATTTATAATTAAAAAAAAAAAAATCCCCAAAAGTGGCACCATGAAGTTCTAGGATAGCCACATTATTTCGTCACCATCGGATAAACAAGAAGTTGGCTGTCTGCAATTAGCCCTTAAGTGCTGATGCTCCAGATATAATCTCAATCAATTCAGTGGTAATAGATGCTTGACGAGTTCTATCATAAACAATCAGATGAACAACAGAGATCAGTCATGATGGAGACAGAAATAACAAAAAATAAGAGTAGACAAGTATTATATTAACTAACAAGAGTTGCTAAAATTGAAAGAAAATAATTCAATTGGTGAGTTCCATTATGAATGACCACATCATTGTTCACACACTCATGCTTAATCACTTTATCCCAAGTTAAGGCAATTTTATTTTGTGTGTGTGTGAGTGTTTGAGAGAGAGAGAGAGAGACCTGTTGTAAGTAAGTGTGAGACGATCAAGCATCTCGCCAGCATTTCTGCTTGAGCTATCCATGGCAGACATCCTTGCTCCTTGCTCACTGCAAGCATTCTCCAACACAGCATTGAACATGACCTGGGGGGAAAATGGATATTTTTTTTGATAAATCAACTAAAATCATTACAGAAATTAGAGGCAATAAGCATCTTAATTATTGGTACTGACTTCAAAGTTGCATAGCACAGCTGCCTATCAAATATTAACAACATCAAAAGAAACAAACGATGAAACTAAACCTTTCCAGCAACATCTACAGCATTTAAACAAATGTTGGAACACAAAAACATATATATTAAATTTCTTGTCCAGCAAGCGTTTAAAATCAAAGTCACACTAGCTATTTCAAAAAGTGATGGGTCTCAAGTCAGTGATCTCTCCTCCCATAAGATTGGGTGGAGGATAAACTGGATTCAAAATCCACTTGGTGCATGTGTAACTTACCAATAACTACAACCCAAAACTAATAATAATAATAATAATGGGTCTCAATTTCAGATACTGCCAGCTTCAGCAAGAAATATTGGCTGGGAACTACTACTCAGCAAATTATCAAAATATCAGATAATTCCAGAAACTTGGTTGACAGCATCAACTACTAGGCATGCTTAAATTTTCGGAATTAGTCATTAAGACTTTACACATTAACTGTTTAGATTCTTAGTTCATACAAGACAATTTGATTGTTACAGAAAACAATAAACACAATCCCAACTGACAGCTACTGTTAAGAAATAGAAATACATTCAGCCTGAAAGAAAACTCACACAAGAAAATTGGAACTCTGCCAGGTTTTGTAGTATTTCTCCCTTGGTTTCCCCACCTTCAATCTCATAAGAATCTAGCTCACCAAGAATTCCCCCAGATTCAGACTCTCTCTCCACAGTCTACATAAGCATAACATCCACATAAACACTGTTTTAAAACCAAAAGTAAAATAGGGGACTGATTTTTTTTTTAAATGAACATTTATTAAAATGAAGCATCCCCATCACCTCAGGGGATAAAACGGTTGCCACTGTGGGAGGAAATGAGACAACTGAATGGAACTTGTTGAAGACAATCCTCAAAGCATCATACTCCACATTCTTTAAAATGTCATCTGCCAGAACAGAGACCTAAAAGGGCAACAATTTGAAAGGAGAATTAGAAAAAGTGATCACATTTTTGAAGATATAAAGACTTCTACTTTTTTTCCATAATAGGGGAATTCCGTATCTGTAGATACCATAGAATTTTTCATAAGTAGAAAACAAATCATCAAAATTAGGGAAGACCTTATTGCAAGTAAAAACTCACTGCAACAGATTATCAATCAAAATCAGTATGAACTAAAGAGGACAAGCTTAAGCCAAAGGCTCATTGAATACATCGAAATCCAATAATGCTTTAATTTAAATTGAACTGGCATTCAAAAGGCCTGACATAATAAACCAAAACCTACAAGAAACCTTGTCAGCAAGATGAACAGATCTTCACCGCACTCTGAAAATTCATTATTTCATTTCTTAGATAGCTAACTTTTACTACATTGTCCTATTGTTTCTGAGTTGTGGTCTATGGTGTTCACCTCATTTGGTATCTATTAGCGATGACAAATACTGTGGTTGAGCTCCTTGCATATTGGCAAGGAAATTTTGATCATCATCATAATGGTGTTATTTGGATGGTTGTCCCTCATTGTTTGATGGGGTGCATTTGGAGGGAGAGAAACAACAGGTGTTTTGAAGATTCTGAAAGGACTATAGCCAATTTAAAACTTTTCTTCTTTAAAACAACAGGTGTTTTGATTGTTTTGGTCCCCTGCTGTATACTTCCTGTATACTTGGGTGACACATTATTATGTCTTTGAATAAAAAAATTTTTACTTATCAAAAAAAAAAACTTGGAGCTTTCAATATATTACTTACAATGATGTGAGGCTTTTTGCATTCTCATGTCGTGGCTAGGCATTTAATGGATCAGCAAAAAAATTCGGTAAAAAATAAAGAGGAAAAACACGAGCTTAAGACAAAGCCTTAATGAAGACATTGAAATCTGATAATGCTTTAATGTAAATTAAACTGGTATTCATAAGGCCTCACATTACAAGACCTAAAGCCAGAAAAACCTTGTTGACCAGAATCACCAGATGAATAGATCTTAACCGCACTCCTAGCATTCACTACATTTTCTTTGATAGATAACTTTGAGCTTTCAATATATGACTTACAACAAGATATTAGTTTTGAATTCACATTCACATATATTCAAACAAACAATAAAAAAACTTTCTTCTCCCATAATATATGGTACCAAGAAACAAAAGAGACTAACCTGTGTATAATTTAATGGATTTCTTTGCAATTCTGTGATGCATAATTCAATATTATTTTTTGAGTCACGTATGAATTGCGCTTTGGCCTTTTCTCCTAAAATAACATACGTACTTTGTTTTTCAGGACCTGTGGCATTAGAAAAATATGTTATTGTAGATAACAACCAATATTATTTGATGATAAGGAATTGGCTTACAAAATATACCAGAAGTCAACTTTTGCAGTGCCTTGCTCATCTTGACAGAAGTAGAGTTAATCCCACCGCATAGGCCTTTATCTGAAGAAACTGTAATGATCACATTCTTCTTGACGTCAACACCTAGGATTGCAACACAAGGAAAGACAATGAGGGCAACTAAAAATCAAGAATGGAAGATATGTATTGGTCAAAAGGGATGAAAAATAAAGAATAGAAAGAGAAGTCACAAAATGAACATATAAGAAACATCATTCTAAAGAAGAATTGCAATGTTTTACAATTTCAAGGGTGGAGGAAAGACTTCTAGTAAGGGTGACTGTAAATCTACCAAGTACAGCTTTGATTAAAAATCTGTGAGCAAAGTACTTTTAGCACTTTCTTGTTAGCCTGAATTGGCCAAATTCTAGCAAAAGGTATTTTTCAATCTCTCATCTAAGCACTTTCAGCAAAAATTTTCAAAAGCGTGCTTGAACATTAAAAAGGACAAATAAATTAAAAAATTGCTGCAATTTCGAAAGTATGCGATGCACTATGCAGCCGAAAAAAGAAATAAAAATAAAAACAAAAAATCTTTCAAGGTTTAGAAAAGCATGCCCCTTGCACAAAAAATTAAACCAAGCAAACAAAACCTAAAAGTCTAACTCAATTATTGAAAGCAAAAATATGAAACCTGTGCTTGTAAGTTATGCACCTAGGCTTTGAACTCACAACTTCACCCTTTACCTCATTCTTACTAGGGATGGAGGTGTTACTAGAGTCAAAACTCATTGGCACTATATATATATATATATATATATTTTTTTTTTTTTTTAAATTAGTGCAACTATTTATTGAATGTTTTAATAGTTATAATAGAGAGGGGAATTTTGAACACTAGATATCTCTGTTGGAAACACCAAGAGATGCCAATCAAATTACAAGGCTCTTGGCTCATTAGCACTACCATCACTATCTATTAAAAGGGATGGAGTACTAGTACTCAAACCCAACCTATGAACCAAAAACATTAACCATTTTTGCCCGACGGGCTAACAAAGAAAGTGGTGTATTTTTTGAAAAGATTTGGAGAAAATCAAGCACAAATATCTTAGCTAATGTAGACTTGAGAATTTCTGCGTAACCAACTTCTGTTGATAAATTTGAATAAATAAATAGCACCATTCCATTATCCTTGAAGAAATAAATTATTTTCACACATTTTCATTGCAATGGACTCTAATATCAAAAAGTAAAGCATTTCAGAAGAAAATTGTGCAAATATTGTCAGAGTTGAAAAGAGGATTCCTCACTTTTTTCTCTCATTCAAAACCTAACTTTTATCTTTTATCGTGACGTAAGTAAGCAATTCTTATTGTATCAGACCAAAAGCTCACTAATTGATCTTTATGGTGCTTTTTCTATCAATTAGATACCCTTTCTTTATCTACAGACTAAGGGATCTAGGCATACCTATTTCTTCACATTTCGACTTCTATGAAGTTTCTTTCTTTTTCTTTTTCTTTGCTACAACTGATAAAAAATCAGCTGTAGCAAAGAAACAGATATAATGAACAACACCATTTCAAAAGATCAGAACATTGGAAAACCCCAAGGGGTAGCACAATCAGCTAGAACCACACCGAATGAAGCAGAGGTCACAAGTTCAATTCTTCCCTTCTCCAATCCTCCTCGGGGCCAAACTTACTTTTCAAAAATTTTAAAAATCAGAACATGGAAAACTGGTGTGTGCTACTAAGGGCATCAGTGACCTACTTTCAGTAAATTCCATTTCTACCAAGGGGAATGTTGACCAATATGTATCAAACAAAAGTATTTTAGTAGTTGATCTTTAAAATGAAAAAAACCAAGCACTTGATTTGATAATGTGTCAAACAACAGCATCATAATGTGTCAAGCTGTAGTTTGTAATAGCATTCTAAACAACAGTTTGCAATCTATTGCAAACTTTACATTTGATATAAATATATATATATATATATAAAATAAAAATAAATAGATAAATAAACCTGTAATTGAGCAACTAGCACGCATGAAGAATAAAGGTTATTTAAGACACATACTGGGATTGTCACCAAGAAGAGCAGTAAATGGCTGCCATATGCCACGAGAGTTTTCAGCTTTAACTTGAATAGCTCTAAGTTTTGAGGCTGCAACCATTTTCATTGCTTTTGTAATTTTCTGGATATTCTTCACACTCTTCATCCGATTTCTGACTGTACGTAAAAAGCGCCAACAACATCAACAATCTCATATCTGAACAATGGTAACCAAAAGGCAGCCGAATGCAAATCTGAACAAAATGATGAAAGTAATTCTTACCAATTTGAGTTGAAATTGAGCGCACTCCCAGAGGGGCCTGTTCTCTGCCCACCCAAGCCAAATAATTTAGTACTTCCAAAGCAAAAAAGAAATGCAACAATTTTATAAAAGCAGATATGGAGCAATTAGACAATAAATATAAAAATTATGAAACTAAATTATTCATTAACTCCAAAAATTCTCGATATAGGTATTCCCAAGTCCGGTGAATTCCACATGTTTCTAAAGTGTACCAAAATTTCAAACTTCTCCAAATAAAAATGTTTAATTTTGCTAGCTAAAATTCAAATACATGATCCAGTAATTGGTAGGGCTCCAAGAAAATAGTTATAATGCTACTAAGTACAAATTAATGTAATTGAATAGAGGCATCAATCCTTCTTTCTTTTTTATAATGTAGGAAACATTTCTAAAGAAGAATCATTTGAACTTGCCTCTAACCAGTAAAACTTAAGAACAATTGACTTCATTCACTCTACCTATTTTAACCAGTTACTAGTTAATCTAGGGGCATTCACCCTTATTGGCTAAAGGGTATAGGAGGTGCCAATTCTAATGACACAAAAACAAAATAAAGCATAAAATTTATTTTAAATCTTTGTGATTTCTTTTCTTAACCCTATGTTTGGGTGAAATAGTATATATTCCAATCACTTTCCTATCTTCTCATCATTTGAACTTGCCTCTAACCAGTAAAACTTAAGAACAATTGACTTCATCCACTCTACCTATTTTAACCGGTTACTAGTTAATCTAGGGGCATTCACCCTTATTGGCTAAAGGGTACAGGAGGTGTCAATTCTAATGACAAAAAAAACAAAATAAAGCATAAAATTTATTTTAAATCTTTGTGATTTCTTTTCTTAATCCTATGTTTGAGTGGAATAGTATATATTCAGTCACTTTCCTATCTACCCTTCCTCCGTTCCAAACGTACCTTTAAGAATGTGTTTTCATTGCGATTTATAATTTCTTCAAGTTTGTATAAATTTTAATTTCTCAGCACCATTACAGCCAAAAATAAATAAATAATTCATTTAGAACAATTTCCTATTGCATTTCCCAAAGTTTTCTCATCAAACAAACAGCAGATAAAATAAAAATACTACTAAGCACTGTCATATTAATCAGCAAGAGATTAATAAAACCTAGCTAGAACAATTTATTCAACACAATTTTCGATAACGTTTCATTTTTTTTTTTTTTCTATAATCATTTCTTATCAACCAAACAGAAGAAGATAAAGACGAGAGAGAGAGAGGAGAGGAAAGTACGAACTGAGAGATGAGGGAGGATTGGACGGCGGAGATTGGTTGAGGAGAGATCAGAGGGACGAAACGCCTCCCCTCTCGTCGGAGCGCAGCCATGGCCATTTCGCTCTGTGAAGAACCCTAGAAAGTGGGAGCAAACGTTTGTGTCGTAGATGAGATGAGAACTGTTTGTTAACAGAGAACAGGTCAGAATAATAGTAGGTGTTGCACTTTTATATATATATATATATATATATAGGGCTGAGCTTGTACCCTGAGAAACTGAGAAGGTTTTGTACATGTGATTACAAATGTTCATGCACGGGGAGAGAGCTTCGGTTTCTCTCCCACTCTTGGCTGCCCACAAAACCAACACGTCCCCTTTTTTGACACGTGTTCTGTAAATATGTCACCCTTTAATTTTCGTCCACCAAAACATCCTGCGACTCCGAATGATTATTCTTTACATCAATTAATTTTTTATATAAACATGATCAAATCATAAATCTTTTATTCGATTATAAGAAATTATTATCAATTGAGTGAATTAGAACTCGCTCTTCATCCATTATTTAAGTTGAAAAAATTAGAGAGTACCCAAATCAACTATAGGAAATGTCGCATTTTTTTTTTGAGAAGATACTAAGTATTTTAACACATACACAAGGAGAGGGAGAGAGTCCTAAAGAAATTAAATGTAACATTGTGAATGTAATTGGTGCACCTAAATTCTTCTTTTATAGTGGTCTCATATATGATATATATGTAAAGAGTGCAATTTAATCACAAGTTGACACTTAAATATATTGTAAAATTAGATGTGAGTTTTGATATGTTGATAGGTAAATTAAGTTATAAAAAAATCTAAAAGAAAAATTCACAAATCATAACAATCTCATTTTGAATTATAGGTGATATGTATTTTAATTTATTACATTTTATACTTCAATTCTCAAATAGAATGGTAGTGCACTCAATCTTATTTCCTTTTGTGTCCCATTTTATTTTATTATATCTTATGGTGGATTTATATCAATTTATTTCAAGGGAATTTTTCTCGTATCAGAGGCTGTACTGATTTGACCAGTGGAACGATATATTTCAGTACCGGTATACCATTTCAGGTTTACCGTTATTTTTTATATTTATATGTGTGTGTGTGTGTGTTATATAATAAATATAAAAGTTTGCCATAAAATATTACCTCAATTCAAAACAAATTATTTATGGTTTTAGACTTTAGCATCAATTAAAAGAAAAGAAAAAACACAATATAAAAAATAAAAAGTTTAATTGTTTATTGCATACTAAGAAAACAAATAATACTAATAAAATAATGCAAATAAATTATCATTCAGCCCTTACAAAAATTCAAAAATTACAAAACTAAAAATTAAAAAAAAAAAAACTTTTTTTTTGTACTAGCCGGTAATGCTCGAAATCGGATGGTATAGCCGTTACAGCCGGTATTTAAACCGGTACGAACGTTGGCATTTTGATATCGGTATACATACCAGTACGGCCAGTACCGGTACAGTATCGATCACCTTAATTTATTTTGAAAATATTTTGTGATTTTATCGGTACAAGAACTCAAATTGTAAAGTGATATTCATTGATACATAGTATGCCTAGAATTTCAATCCTAACAACCAACAATTCACTACAAAAGAAAAAAAAAAAAAACTAATAATAATAATTTTATTATTCCAATTCTCTCTCCCTACTCTGCAAAGATATTCTAAGCCAACCAAAATTAACTAGAAGGATTTATATTTTATTGGACAAATAATTACAAATATCAATTTAGGTACAGATTCAGATTTTTTAGATTTCCTATAAGGTACTTTATCAATAGATTTCTTTAATCTAGTAAGGTACAGAAATTGCGACTTTAATAGAATTCTTTAATCTGGAAATTAAGATTTTCTAAAAACAACTTTTAGAAGAAAAAATAAATTAAAAAAACCTATAAAAAATTTTCTCTTTGGCTATTTTACCACCAACACTCAATAATAAGTTTCTCCGATCAACACCAATAGATCAAATGATCAATATTGTTAGTTTCTGAGATTCTGACTTCGAAGTTGCATTGCACCTCTACCTAGCGTACTTCTTTAGCCTCAATTAATCTACAAAACCATAGCATCACATGACATTTTAATAAATCCAAAAGCAAAACAAGGAAAAAGAGCAAAAACTATAATTAAAAAAAAAAAAAAAAAAAAAAAAAAAAAAAAAATTTTGGGGAAAAACTCAAAATGTGTAAAATATATTGTGTAATTTTTTAATAATAAGAAAGTTGTCACATCAATGCTTCATTTTTTAAACTTCAAGGATTAATAACACTTTTTTGGAAGTTGAAACTTCAAGAACCAGTCGACATGGCAAGTGGTCTAGTGGCTAGGTTTTGGGCTAACAAGACTTTAGTCTTGGATTTAAATCTCCTTGACCTCCACTAGTAAGCATGTTGATGCCTATTTCCCTTACAACAAACTTTAAGAACTAAAAATATTTAGTACGCAAACTTTAATTCAAGGGCCAATAATGTATTTTTATTATTTTATTTTTAAAATACCTCGCCCAACTTTGAATATTGAATAAGAAATGATGGTTAGTTTCTCTATATAGGAAAGCTCTCTTTCTAGCTTCTCTTATACAGTAGAATAGAGGTCCCTTCCTTAGGAAGGTGTGATAGTATTCCTTGGAATAACACTGTTATTCTAAGGTTTGTGGGGTTTTTTTCTAGGGTTACTGGGAAACAGTATAGGTTTTCTACTCATCCTTTGTGTATCTCATCAACATGGAGGATTTGACCACTGATTGGAATCGCCTTACTTTATCAGAAAAAGAAGGTCTAGGTTGCTTCCTAGACGAGGAACTGAGCTCCCCGGAGTTCATCATTGCGACTAAATTCCTAACAAAGAGACCGCTGAACATTTATGCTATCGCAAAAACTTTTACTCCCCTTTGGCGATCTCGAAACAGATTCAAGGTGCGTAATTTAGGTGATCATAAGATACTATTCGTTTTTGATAACAAAGCGGAGGCTGACAAAGTGATCCAAAGTGAACCATGGACATTTGATAAGCATCTGATAGTAATGGAAAGGTATGATCCTAGCTCTTCCATTGATGAACTTGCATTGGACAAGACTACTTTTTGGGTGCAAGTTCACGGTCTTCCCATTAAGTTCATGAATGTGAAGGCAGCGGAGAAGATTTGTGAGGTTCTGGGGAAGGTTATACCTACTGTCAATCCGAATGCACTAGAAGAAGGAAATTTTATCCGGGTTCGTGTTTCAATGGATTGGTGTCAATAGGGCAAGAGAAACAAGTCTGGATTAGCTTCAAATATGAAAGATTACCAAATATTTGCTATTGGTGTGGTTGCTTTGACCATGATGACAAGGATTGCGAGATTTGGCTGAATAGTGAAGGTTCACTCTCTCAGGAGCAGAGGCAATTCGGTCCAACTCTCAGGGCAACCCCCTTCTCATATTCACGTAAACAGGTACTTGTAGTTCCTGGTTTTTACAAGTCCAGGCCAAGCCATGCTCCATCCTCGATGAATAAGGACTCAAATGGGAATAAGGATGATGGGGAGGGGAAGGATAAAAACAAAACTCAGGTGGATGTACCATCATCACCACCATTGAGCAACTGTAAGCCTAAAGAAGACATGCAGAAACAAAACAAACCAGCAATGATGGGGAAATCTCAAAATTTAATGTAGTTCATTACATGCATTAATTGTCCACCGGAAGTAATGCCCATCAATCCCTAATCCATTGAAAGCAATTATGTGCCTCCAATAAGTACGCATCACACGGATTTGCACATTAAAGAGATTGGTATAGCATTAAATGGGTTTGATCCCATTAAGAATCCCACCCAAAACGGTAACTCTTCAGGTCTCCCTTTTCCAGTATCATGTCTAAATACATCCGCTGAAATTTTTACTACAATCCCAGCCCCAAAAGGAAATATCTCAGGAGCATTTACTCAGGAATTTAATCAGGAGTTAAATCCGAATTTAATTCCTCATGAGGCTCTCAATGCAGCACGTGACAGCCAAAGTGCTAAGGCTCCAACGCTTGCATCCAAGCCACGATGGACTAGAGTTTGCCGTGTAATTACAACACCATCTGAGGATGTGTCTAAAGGTATTCTGAACAATGGGAAATGACCCTTCCCAACCAGTGATGAACATTCCAAGTTACCCAACAAACGTTGCCAAGTTTCAAGGAGTGAGGAAGATGACTGTATTGAATTGGCGGAGGCTGATATACAGCCCTGCCAGTTGCCATGAATTGCTTAGTGTGGAACTGTTGCGGGCTTGGGAACCTGCGTACAAGGAAAGAGCTTGGCGAGATAGTTCGGGCTAAAGATCCTTCTGTCATGTTCATTGCAGAAACATTGGCAGATGAAACAAGGCTAGACTTGATTCAAGCGAATTTAGACTTTGAACACAAGTGGGTTGTACCAAGGGTAGGGCATGGTGGTGGATTAGCACTTTTTTGGAGGTCGTCGGTGAATTTAATGGTGATGGATTCATCCAATTATTACATTGATACTTGGATTGATAAAGGTTCCGATAATGAGTGGAGGTTTACCGACTTTTATGGTGAACCAGAAACATCTAGACGAAGTGAGGCATGGGATAGTTTGAGAACTTTAAACCATCATCCTGACGTGCCTTAGATGTGTGCGGGTGACTTCAACGAAATAATTCTATAGGAAGAAATACTTGGTGGAGCAATCTGCAACCATGGGCAGATGCAACTCTTTAGGGATGTGTTGGATGAGTGTGGGTTTCTTGATTTGGGTTTTGTGGGTAGTAGGTTCATATGGAGTAAGCATTTTGCAGACGGCCACTCTATTTGGGAGAGACTTGACTGGGGTGTGGCCAATGCTAACTGGTTTCTTAAATTTCCAGGTACAATTGTACATCATCTTCAATGCACCTCATCAGATCACTTGTCTCTTTGTATCAATTTGTCAGGTTTGGAAATTCCACCACGTAAGAAGGTGTTTAGGTTTGAAGAAATGTGGCCTTCGGATGTACGGTGTGCAGAGATGGTGGAGGCTTCGTGGTCATCCTATTCCCATGGGCATGGAGACGATGCAATCATTAAGAAAGTGGAACAATGTGGTAAAGACCTTACATGGTGGAACCATGATATTTTTGGTAATGTGAGAAAGGAATTGGCAAAAAAGAAGGAGCTTTTGGTGGTTGCCGAAATGGAAGCACAAATACATGGGCAGAATGCACGACTTAGGGCTCTTAAAGAAGAAATTAATGCTCTCTTGGATAAGGAGGCACGCATGTGGAGCCAAAGATCACGCACACTTTGGCTGAAAAATGGAGACAATAATACAAATTCTTTCATTGTCGAGCCACTAAAAGATTCAAGAAAAATCTAATCTGTGGGATCATGGATAAGGATAACAATTGGAGAGTGGAACCGGGTGAGATTGCAACCCACTTGATCAATTACTACCAAGAACTCTTTACCTCCTCCAATCCGATCTCTCATGGATCAGCCTTGGAATATATTCCAAGGGTTATCACTGACCACATGAATGCACCCCTAGTTGCACCCTTCAAAGTTAAGGAAGTGAAGGAAGCACTCAAGAAAATGGCTCCTCTCAAAGCACCCGGATCCGATGGCATGCCACCATTGTTCTATCAGCACTTTTGGGGCGTGGTTGATAATGATGTAACCAACTCTGTCCTTTCATGGCTTAATTCAGGTACACTTCCATACCCCCTAAACCACACCTTTGTTACACTCATTCCTAAGACAAAAAATCCTGAATATGTCACTCAATACCCCCCCTCCCATTAGCTTGTGCAATGCCCTATATAAAATTTTCTCTAAAGTTCTTGCAAATAGACTTAAGAAAATTTTACCCACCATCATCACTGAGCACCAATCCGCTTTTACCAAAAATAGATTGATTACTGATAATATACTTTTGCATTTGAGTCACTAAACAGTATGAAAAATATGAGTTTAGGAAAGACAAGGCACATGGCAATTAAGCTTGACATGAGCAAAGCTTACGATCGGGTGGAATGGGGATACCTTGAGAACGTCATGAGGAAGATGGGCTTCAATGAGAGGTGGATTGGACTAATTATGGTGTGTGTAAAAATAGTCACTTACTCCATCATGGTTAATGGGGAACCTCAAGGTTTAATCCACCCCACTAGAGGAATTCGCCAAGGCAACCCGTTATCTCCCTTCCTTTTCCTCCTGTGCACGAAAGGGCTTCATGGTCTCATCCAACACGCAGCAAGTGCGAGGGAAATTAAAGGCTTCTTTCTTTGCAGAAGGGGTCTAGCACTAACCCATCTTTTGTTTGCAGATGACAGCCTCCTTTTTTGTAGGGCAATGAGAAATGAATGCAGAAAAATCATGGAGATCCTGGAGACATATGAAGGGGAATCGGGTCAAAACGTAAACAAGAACAAAACAGCCATATTCTTTAGCAAATCAACTGATGAAGCAACCAAGCAAGAAATCAAGGAAGCCTTGGGTCTACAAGAAATTGGACATTTTGAGCAATACCTTGGGCTGCCTTCCTTGGTGGGTAGGAGGAAGAAGGAAGGGTTCAATTTTATTAAAGAAAAAGTATGGCGAAAGTGGCAAGGTTGGGAAGGAAAGCTCTTGTCTCAAGCCGGTCGAGAAGTACTCATAAAAGCTGTCATCCAAGCCATTCCTATATATGATATGGGTTGTTTCAAATTGCCATTGGGTCTATGCTATGAAATTGAAACCATGATCAAGAAATTTTGGTGGGGCCAAAGAGGGGATAAAAGGAAGATACATTGGTTGAAGTAGGATGAATTGACAAGATCAAAATTGGAGGGAGGAATGGGATTTAGAGATGTTGCCATGTTCAATGATTCCTTGTTGGCTAAACAAGCTTGGAGACTCTTGAAAAATCCCGAATCATTATTTTCAAAGTCTTCAAGGCTCATTTCTTTCCAAATTGTACAATCATGGAGGTGAAGCACACAAGTGGTGGTTCACATGCTTGGAATAGTATATTGCATGGGAGGGATGTTTTACTCAGGGGTTGTCGATGGAGGATTGGGAATGGCAAGGCAGTGAGCATATGGCAACACCATTGGTTACCAAGGAAAAATCCACCACAAGTTCTTTCACTTATGGTGGAGTCATTAGCAGATGCGAAAGTGGCATTATTGATTAATGAATCTACAAGGCAGTGGAACAATGAGATGATAGACAACATCTTCACCCCTGTGGAAGCAGATATGATCAAAGCCATCCCACTCTCATGGTGTGAGGCAGATGATATCCTGTTCTGGCCATTCACAAACAATGGCATTGTAGGGACCAGGTTCGGGCACCTGATGAGTTACGAGAGTGGACCCAAGCCCAGCTAGCCCTGCAATTAATTTGTAGAGAGCGGGGTCAAGAACTAGGCCCTAGTAAGGGGTGCAACGACCATGCGTGGTAGTTCTCAGATGAACGCGAACAATGCTGCTCCTAGACCTTTCTCTTGGGAGCTTGCCGTTCTTATGACTTCCTCCGTGATTGGTTACAATTGCTCCTCTCCTTTTTCTCCTTTTTTCCCCCCCTTTCCAAAAGGGTTCCCTCACATTATATACTCCTTTCTCCATTGATCCTAGCCCTACATTTGTTAAGCAACCAGGCCACTACTTGAGTACTTGTCCCATCAGCCATCTTCCCATTCTTCCTGTGGGTTGCAGCAACTAAGGCAACACTGTTCCCCTCCTCATTAATGCGGCTAGGATGTTAGTTGTGAGCATTTAATGTGGAGGTGACAGCTCGTCTTAGACTTGCTCCTCCACCGTGCTCCCATTGTTGACGCATGGCACTTGCTCTTTCCTCCTCGATTATTCAAGAAGACCCCCCTTGATGGTGTGGTGCTTGTGTACTTCTATGGTCTCGAGTGTCTGAGGACGGAGTCGTCCTCGGACCAATTCCTTGGGGACTAGACCTTTTACTTTTATCCTCAGACCCTACATGCATCCTCGGCATGGGCTTTTAGGCCTGGTTTGAAGTGGGCCGAGGCTGCCTGACTTTCTGGCCCCACAATAGCCCCTCAAAATCTTGCTACCCGCATCCTCAGGCGGGAAGAAGGATTTTGACATCCTCGGGCCTGCTCCATGTCCAGTCGAGTCTTGTCCCCCGTCAGTACTAGGGTCTTTTCATCTGCACAAGGCGCATTGCTGACGCTTCGGTGCGCGTAACGTGCCCTTCATTAAATTCAGGCGGCTCTGTGCTCCCCACGTTCAAAAAGGTGACGCCAATCTAACGGTGGAGGTTCGCCTAGCATTTATGGGTAGAAAAACCCGTACGGTTCCTTGATTTGGGGTATAAATACCCATTCAAACTGCTTTTTCCTCTTTTTCATTTGCAATCAAGAGTTCTCGCGCGCCTATCCTGAGTCCAGCCAAACTCTCACTTACATCTCCAGCACAAAAAGCCTGTCCGAGGAGCTCCTCCTCATTCCTGTAAGTCGTTCTATCCCTCTCTGAGCTCTCTTCCTCTCTACTCCTTCTCTTTCATTTGCTCTTCCTTAGTTCTTTTAGGCATCACTTAAGATGGGTAGATTTAAGAAGTATGTCTACACTGAGGAGGTGATGGAGAAATTTATCACCAACTATGGGATACCTAGCAACGTAGGCTTAAGGTATTGTGAGGATGGGGAGTGGCTCCTTCGAAGAAAGGAGGGTGGGGTGGTGATTCCCATTATCGCCTTCCTCAAAGGGGGTATGAGAATCCCCATGGGATCGGTGACGAGGGGCTACCTTATGCACTTCTGGCTAGCCCCCACCCAGTGTGCAATAGATGTTTTCAGGATTTTGGGTTGTGTGGACGCCCTAAATGAGAAGATGGGGCTGAGGTTGACCCACCACGATGTGAACTGGTGTTACAACCTTCAGCTCCTAAAGGGCAAGTCGTATTACATGAAGACAAGGGATGATAGGGTACGACTTATCCAGTGCCTCCTTGAGTCTAGCAAGGGGCTGAACGAGGATTTCCTCATCGTGTTCGAAGAGTGGCATGATGGCCTTCATTACCCAACGACGGAGGGGATACCAGGTGGGGCAGTGGGAATAGGAGGGGGTTCAAGTTCTCTTTTCTCTTTTTTTTTTTTTTTTTTTTTTTTNAGTGGGAGGTAAAGGCTATGGATGAGGTAGATAGAGTCGGGTTGAAAAAAAAAAGTATTGCTTTAAAAAGTTGTACATAAAAATTAAAAACTTAAAAACTAAAAATTAAGCTTATAAATTGACGTGAAATAGTCATATTTATTTCTCGCAGAAAATCATTGCCAAATTTCTTTTTTAACAATCCAGAAAAAATGCTCAATACGCAACTGAAGTGAAACATTTGTCCATTTTTTAGGCTCTTTTGATCACAGCCGACTTTTAAACTTCAGTACAGTCTTTGACTAGAACTCATTTTGATACTTGAACGGTAGTTAGCAAATTCAATATCTTATTTAATCACGTTGCAATTTATCTTTCTCTCTATTCAGCAACCACATTTAATAAAGAAAATTACATCTATGGTGCGTGCAGCATGCGCTGACAGATTGGGTCGTTGTTAAGAGCTCGTATTTTTACGGCGGACTATTCATCAGGCCTTTGAGTTCGGGACGATCATGTTCAGTCACGGACAATTCGAAGTTTGCAAAAAGAAGAGAATGTGGTTTGACAAGTAGGAGAGTGAATTTTATTTTTATTTTTTTGTCCTATTGTCAGACTTATTAGCCCTGCCCTTGGTCAACTTTACCAAGAGGTTAATTCTAATCAACAATAGGCATGCATAATTTTCCTTTTTTATTTCCTTTCAATTTTCTCATCAATACAAATTAGTCTCCACTACATTAAATGCACCTCCACTGCAACCATTCTTCTTTGAAAATTCAAGTTTTTTTTTTTTGGAAAGACTTTGAAAATTTACCAATATAAATTGGTTTGATTCCGATAAAACTTTGAGACTTGAAAAATGATTCAAATGAATAGTACTCTTTAAATATTTTTCAAGAGTTTCAACTCTTGAAAAATTGGTTTTGAATGAGCTAGAGATGATTATATTAATAGTCGTTTTTCAATATAAATCTTATTTTAAATTATTTTCTTTGAAAATAAGCCGTCACCTTTTTAAGCCCAAAATCAAAAGGTCTTATCAAAACTTTGTGTACATTGATAATTATTCATGATTTTATTTATTTTATTGAAAATAATTATCAACTAATTTGATTTTTTTTTTCTTTTGAGAAAGATCAATTAGTTTGATTTGATGGCTATCCCCGGATCTTTTGTTTTGTTTTTTTTTTTTGTTTTTGGTTGAGAAGAGCCTATAACTATATCTTGTATGTCCAAGTGAGACATGACAATTATTTAATTTAATCTATCAATATGATATCAACGACTTAGATGGGTTGTTTCAAATTGCCATTGGGTCTATGCCATGAAATTGAAACCATGATCAAGAAATTTTGGTGGGGCCAAAGAGGGGATAAAAGGAAGATACATTGGTTGAAATGGGACGAATTGACAAAATCAAAATTGGAGGGAGGAATGGGATTTAGAGACATTGCCATGTTCAATGATTCCTTGTTGGCAAAACAAGCTTGGAGACTCTTGAAAAACCCCGAGTCATTATTTTTCAAAGTCTTCAAGGCTCGTTTCTTTCCAAATTGTACAATCATGGAGGCGAAGCACACAAGTGGGGGTTCACATGCTTGGAATAGTATATTGCATGGGAGGGATGTTTTACTCAGGGGTTGTCAATGGAGGATTGGGAATGACAAGGCAGTGAGCATTTGGCAACACCATTGGTTACCAAGGAAAAATCCACCACAAGTTCTTTCACCTATGGTGGAGTCACTAGCAGATGCGAAAGTGGCATTATTGATTAACGAATCTACAAGGCAGTGGAACAATGAGATGATAGACGGCATCTTCACCCCTGTGGAAGCAGATATGATCAAAGCCATCCCACTCTCACGGTGCGAGGCAAACGATGGCCTGTTCTGGCCATTCACAAACAATGGCTTTTACAACTCTAAGTCCAGGTACAGATTCCTGAAAGCAGAAGAGCAAACTGAATTGGATGAAGAGCACAGGGTGAAAGACAAAAATCTGTGGAGGACACTTTGGTCTATGCAAGTTCCTAACAAAATTAAAAATCTGGTGTGGAGGGCATGCCGCAACTCTCTGCCAACAAAAGAGAATCTGGTGCGTTGTACTATCATCGACAATCCAATATGTGACCGGTGTAAGCAGGTACGAGAATCATCACTCCATGCTCTATGGTCATGCAGAGAATTAGATATGGTTTGGGAGGATGACGTGCAGTGGCAATGCCGAAGAAATCGCACCTTTGTGGACTTTAAGGAACTTTTATCGTGGCTTATTACAGAGCAGCAGGACCTGGAGCTATTCTCAACTTCGGCTTGGCTAATTTGGACTCAGAGGAACCAAGTACGCTTGAACAAACCTAGCATCAGCTCTCATCTGCTCACTGCAACGGCAAAAGAGTTGGTTGCTGAGTTTGCACAAACGGTACCTCTACCACCTTATCCTCGCCTTGCAGCCAATTTCACTCAGACCAGGTGGCGTCCTCCAACACAAGGAATGGTGAAAATTAACTGCGATGGGGCTACATTCAGAGATCAAAAAAAGTCTGGCATTGGTGTGGTGATCCGAGACGACAACGGCATGGTTTTGGCTTCAATGTCCAAGCAATTACCTTAGCTGTACTCGGCTCTGGAGGTGGAGGCAATGGTTGCTTCATCAGCACTATCGTTTGCATCACAACTGGGTTTTCATCGGGCTATATTGGAGTCTGATTCACTCACGTTGGCCTCGGCACTAAGAAACAACAGCACTTTCCTTTCCCCGGATGGTTTGCTAATGGAAGACATTAAATTTTATGCTACTTTTTTTGTTCAATTACTCTACTCTCATGTAAAGAGAGAGGGTAATAAAGTTGCGCATAAGTTAGCCAAACATGCTCTTTATATTTCAGATTTTTCGGTGTGGATGGAGGATGTTCCACCACCATTACTTCCTGTAGTCCTAGAGGACATTACTGGATTTTCTTAATAAAGTTTGACGTGCTTCCCTCTCAAAAAAAAAAAAAAAAAAACAACTTAGATGACACATGACACCAATACATTTGTTCTTCGACATTAATTTAGTGGCATATGTAAATTTAGGATTGATCACTAAATTTTAATGTTACATTAATTTTGTAATTGGCTTAATATCCCCCCCTACTTCTACGCTCATACACCACCATGGAATAGATTGAACCATACGTAGAGCTGCTACTCAAGTCAAGTTCAATCATATGACCTGTGTCCCCATCACAAGCCCATGAACAGCAATCACTGTTTTGACCTTCTAGAGTCCAATACGCAACCTTAGGATAAACAAATCAGTCAGTAGAAGCAGACCCTTTTATGATAAAGCCATTTTTTAATTGCAACAAGGCTGAACTCTCATCATAATGGCACAGAACAGTGGCTGTATATATATATATATATATATGGAAGGTTTTTTTTTATTATTTTTTTATTTTTTATTTATAAACACCACCATTTCAAGCCAGGCAGAGATGGACCTAGATTAGGACCAAGGGCATGGCCCTTAAACCTCCCTCTCCTTCTTCTTCCATTTTTTTTTCCCAAAATATATATTTTTAATAATAGATATACTTAAATATATAAGCATTCGATGTTTGGCCAAGAATTCAATTGATCCAAAAAGGGGGGAAAAGAAAGAAAGAAATAAATGATCGGCTATCCTAAACGCTCATAATTTCTTGTACTTTGTCAAATTATTTAACAAAAATATATTTTCCTAAAAAAAAAAATTTAAGATTTCTCAAAAAAAAAAAAAAAATTAAGGGTAAATCAAAAAATAAGAAGCTAAGGGCCTTTAAGAAAATTACTCTTTTATTTTGAAGTACACTTTTGGTTGGCCCTTTACGTTTAAGATTTTCATTTTGTCCCTTCATGTTTGATCCAATTTTCTGTTTGGCCCTTTATACTTCAAAAGTTTGTTTTTTTCCTTTTATTTTAGCACTTCATGGAAAGAAAATTTGTGTATGTGTGTAAGAATTAGAAGTTCAACAACCTACCAACTTGTCTATAAGGTGTTTGTACTTGTGCTTACTTTATAATTTCTATTGCAACTATGAAAAGGGTTTTTTAAATCATTAATACTGTCAAAATTAGGTTTGCAATAAAAAGAAATATGATTCCAAAATACTCTTTGATTTTGATTATTACAAAATTTATTACATAATTGTAAATGCATACATTACTTTTAGGATTTAAAATAAAAATGAGTTCCATTTTCATAAATGATCAAATTGATTTGAAATCTCTTGAGAAACTATTATTTTTTGTCTTTTCTGTTGATTAGATTTTGGTAACATTGAATTAAGTTAGTCTTGTATTGTAATATAATTGTCATTCTTAAATTAATTTTTCTTTTAGTTTTCTTTTTTAAATTTAAAATTTTATTATTAGACCCCACGACTAAAATTTTAGTTTCGTCGCTAATGCAACTTGGGATTCTTAGTATAATGATTGATTCAGACCTGTGGACCGGGCCCAACAAAATCCACGCTTGGTTGAGTTCGAGTAGGTGTCTTCAGTAGACGGTTGGGCCAGCCCGAAAACAAAAACTGGAAAGCAGTGTAAGGGACAGAATTTCTGGCCCAGGTTCTACACAAAGATTTTGAGGCCTAAATCCAACCCATTCATTCAAGGCTCATTTCAAAGGGATTTAATTTCCCGCGAAGCTACAAACACCGATACTTATTTATTATTTATTATTATTATTTTTTTAATGAAAAGATTTTACTAGTTGAGCTAATTAAAATTCACTACTAATATTAATAAATAAAATAAAATAAGGGAAGAAAAAGAATGATTGAGGCCGATACTTTTTTATTTATTTTTAACGAAGAGACTCTGCTAGTTGAGCTAATTAAAATTCACCACTAATATTAATAAATAAAATAAGGGAAGAAAAGAATGATTGAGGCTAAAGGTATGTTTGATAACTGTTTTTTCCCTTATTTTTTGTTTCCAAAAACATTTTTCTATTTTTGAGACTAAAAAACTTGTTTGGCAACTCAAAATGGACAGAAAACAAAAATTGTTCCCAAAACTCAATTTGTGAAGGAATCTAAAAACATGTAAAAGACTGTTTTTAGTTTTTAATTTTCAAAAGTTAATAAAAACACGCATTTAATTTAATGAATTTGTCTCATTTAATGAGTTAGCAATTAGAGTTCAAATCCTAGGAACAATATATTTTAGTATTTTTTATTCAAAAACCTATCTTTTTAATTTCAACTAACCAAACATGTTTTTTATTTAAAAAATACAAGAAAACTGTTTTTTCTTTATATTCCCAAAAATAAGTTTTTGAAAATAGAAAACAAAAACTATTACCAAACATAACCTAACATTTTTAGCTGATGATGTCAAAGTGCTCTTAGTGTGAGTTTGGATAGCACTGAGAATAAAATTTTCAGCTGTGTTTGGCATTTTGTGTGGGTTCCGTGTACTATTCACGGGACTCGCAAGTAAGGATTTTTGCAAATTTTTCTTTAAAACCGGATCTCACGACACTATATACACATTTAAAATTATTTTAGTACAATATTTTCAATTTTTAGTAATAAGCGGTATCCAAACAGACTCTTAATGAGCATTACAAAGTAAACAAATTTGTGATGGTGTTAAGGATGGTTTTATTTTTTATTTATATAGTTATTTCACTTGTACACTAAACACGTGTCTTGATACTATTTGACAATTTTTAGTATGGGCTTCTTCTAATAAAGAAGTCGGGTTTAATGCTTTCGTGAAATAGGCTTTAGGATACCATTTTACTGTTGTCAATTTGTGCATAAATATTAAATGGTGTAAATGCACGTTTAGTCCCTACATTTTGGTTTTTTTTTTTTTTTTTTTTTTTCATTTCGGTCTCTACATTTTCATTTTACTACTTTTAGTCCCTAAACTAATTAACGCGTTAGTGAGTGATGAGTGCTATAGTGGATTTTTAATAATATTTTAATCCCTCCGTTAGTGACCTTAGTTATTTCCATTTGTTGACTGACAGAAAGGACTAAAATAACACGCGTTAATTGGCTTAGGGACTAAAAGTTGTGAAATGAAAATGTAGGGACCAAAATAAAAAAAAAGCCAAAATGTAAGAATTAAAAGAGCATTTATGCCATATTATATCCAAAGTTCAAGGGACATTGCTGCAAGATGAGCTTATTCTTCTCTTCTACTGCATAAGGAATCTTTCTCCATCTTCTATTGTAGAAAAAACTTTTCTCAAAATTCTGTTGTGCGATAAGGCTTCCTTCGAATGAATATTTCTCCACTTTTTGCATATAAACACTAAAGCCCAAAGAAAATTCTTATGAAGTAAATGTTAGTTTACAAGGCGTTAACATGATTGGGAATTTGGGATACAAAGGGACAAAACCCATAACACCATCCTTGCTTTCACGTTCTTGGATTTTGGCTTTTTCTTGGTCATGCTTATCTTGTTCCTGAAGCTTTCTCTGTTTATCTGCCTTTTTCTTTTTCTGTGTCTTCTATTTTGTGCATGGTGGATTACAGTGAGGGTTGCTCTTGCTCCTATCATTTTATACAAAAGGGTTTGGGCCTTAATGAGCTTATTCTCTGCATTTGGATCACAAAAGGGTCTTGGGCCTTATTTATATCGGCTTGCCTAGGCCGTTCTGCAGCGGACTTCTTTTGGGTTTTCTACTCTATTTCATAGTATTTGGACTATATAGGCCCACGGTTACTCTTCTTAAGGCATGCTCCTTATAGATGCCATCTTCTCGTCTCATTTCCCATTAAAGGAAGGATGGGCCATCCTCGGGCCCCACTTTATTACCCCCATTTAAAGGTAATTTGCTGCAAGCAATTCTCTCTCTCTCTCTCTCTCTCTCTCTCTCTCCAAGCTAAGGCTTTATTAGGTCCGTTTGGATTGAACTTATTGTTGCTGAAACTGAAAACTGAAAACTGAAAACACTGTAGCAAAATAAATTTTAAATATGTAAATAGTACTGTGGAACCCATTTTTAATATTTTTTATTGCGTGAACAGTATGTGAACAGTGATAAACAGTGCTGCTACAGTACCGCTACAGTGCTTCTCTGTCAACCGCGTGCAACCAAAAAAAAAGAAAAAAAAAAAGAGGAAAACGTGGACGCCTGAACGCAGACGCCCAATCCAAACCCTTACATTATCTTTTTTATTCCACTTCACTTGGGGTTTTTATGGCGTGACCCATTGGATTACTGGACTTTTGTTTTTGTTTTGTTTTGTTTTATTTTTATACAATATAGCAATTTTTATGTATGCGAAGAGTAAGCTAAATGTATATGTGCGAAGTTTTCTTTTAGAGACTTGAATTTTGGTTTTTACTCTCCCAACCTTATAAGCAATTATATTTATAGAATAATTATTGCACCTGGGGACTTTTGTTTTGTTTTTTTTTTTGAGGAACAGGGTGGGGACTTTTGTTAGTTGGTCTAAAAGCGTGAAAAATGGGGCATCAAAAATTAATGAATGGGCAAAGAGGAGAAGTCGGTGGGATTCAGTCTAACTGGGATCCCCATACAGAAAATAAACTAGTAAAACAGAGTAATGGGATTTCTTATGTCTTTCTTCTCTGTTCATTACCAATTCTTATCAGTAAAGATTGATTAAAAGTTATCGCTGGTATTCTTCATCAACCTGTCGGAGAAGACTCTGTACGTAGGAAGAGGAATCAATTTTCTTGGATAATCTTTTTGGCTGAGTTTGGAGGATAGCATAGATGTATTAATCCCCACCTTTTCGATCTTTTTGTTGTCCCGAAAATATTTTCCCATTTTCTGTCAAAACAAACGGAATGTAATATATTGCTTTCGTCTTTATATGGGCTCTTACGTACACATGAATGAAGTTGTTCACTTGGTTTTTCCCCTTTATATTGTCACTTCACTAGTTTGATACAAAAGATGAAAATCATTGTGAATGGGGATCAATAAAATCCAAACCTAAAACGCCTGGATATATATAAGGACAAAAAGGGAAAGAAATCATGTGCCAGATTCCAGAATAAGAAGCATTGGGGCAGGGCAAAGAAGATACTGAAGCCAATAGCTAGCCTAGATCTGTCCTATAATTCATACAAGTCCAGGTACGATAATTCTCCAACAATATGTAAATGTTACAAACTTTGGTGAAAGTCATGAATTAAGCTAGAAATGCTTCTACAATGATTTATTTTAAACTATAAATTATTATACATGCTTTTTTTGATTAGGTTTTGATCTCACCATTTCTTATATACCACTTCTAGATACGCTTGGATTAGACTATCATTACGTTGTAGTTAATAGTAATCCTTTCTATATTTCAGTAGAATCTATTTGGTATTAAGAAAATAAAAGCTACACGCTTATGCTTATTTTTATATTATCAAATCTCAACTCTTTTTTTAGATTACAAATAGTATTATCTGCACACCTTTTGTATAAATTTCCTGTATACATATCTGTCATTTACATTGTTAAAATCACATTTAATTGTTCTATTTGTACTTTTGTTCAAAATCGATAATGCAGATGAAAGGTATGCACAAAACCAATGCATAAGAGAGAGAGAGAGAGAGAGAGAGAGAGAGAGAGAGAGAGAGGTACATATTTTTCAATAGAACTCCTTTCTCACCCATGTCATGTTCTTGTGTTCCCACCTAGTGAGAGTGCATCCCATATGCAAGCTAAGATGATCTTTTAAAAAGCACACATGGATTTCATCATTTTGTGTCTGAGTTAATGTATTTTATTACATGAATATAACACGAAAAATTGAAAGGAAAGGACCAGAAACATTTTGTACGTACCTTGAATTTAAAAATACTATGAATTTTAAGATATACAAGAAGGACACGTGTTAAGAGTTAGATTTGGTTGCAATGGGAAAGTCGATGACATAATTGACCCAAATATCTTTCTGATCATGACTTTGTACCCAGTCATAAAAGGAGCAATTATTGGTACTTTAATTAATTGTCCTCTCTTTTTGAGTCGTTGGATCACTTTCACCAGAGAGAGCTGGAGCAACGAACTTTCAAGTTTCTAGAACACGTTGTGAAAGTTAGTTTGAAAGAGTAGAGATCTTTTTTTTTTTTTTTTTTTGAGAGAGAAAGAGTAGAGATCTCTACTCTGAATGGTAGCTGAATAAGATTATTAAAAACCTAATAGAAGAAAAATAACTTAATTAATTCATCAACATTATCATATTATATATAAAAGCATAAAATCTCGTGATCCCGTTCCAACACTGTGATATACGTAATCCCATGGCCCCTGAAAGCATTTTTTATTTTTATTTTTTGAGAATCGAAAGCATTTTTTAATTGGTTATTAATAATTTATATAGAACCATATTATTACACCCACGTAGTACTAGAGCCTGTACGACAAATGTCGGGGCGTCTTGGACTATGCGCTTATATTAGAAGGGATCAATTTCTTAATTGGGTCCGGTTAATGTGTGGGTACACATTAACAAATTTATTTTTGAAAAAATTTTTATTGAAAATTAAAAAAATTATTAAATTTTTTTTAATTTTCGATAAACTTTTTTCAAAATTAGTTTACTATAAAATTCTTGTTAATTTTTAGCCATAAATTAGAATGGATCAATTGATTTTCACACTTCTAATAAAAGCAATTGAAGTCATGAGTTATACTCACCATTAAGTTTAAAAACAATTTATTTAACTTTTTACAAAATTTTTTTTATTTATACTTAAATTTTTTTTATAAAAAACTATACATAAAAGTAAAAAAATCAAAAAATTAACTTATAATTTTTTCCAAAATTGTATACGTTTAAATCTGTGTTTTTTAAGGAATCTTTAAGACCTTGTAATTTTTTTTTTTTTTTTTTTGAGAAGCCCTTGTAAAATAATTTGTAACAAGTTGAACCCATAAATTTGTCACATGGGGTCATTTGGGTTCTCAATCCAAGTACACATGCACGTGACTGAAAGTGTGAAACACGTTGGGTACTTCAATTAATTATATTATATTTTTTTTGTTGTCTAGATCGTGTAGATTGTAATTCTCAGATCCTACTGGTTATGACTCTACATGAATTGTAAAATGGTTTTGTCCATTTTTAAACCGACTAATCCTTCTATAAATTGATCTCCCCACCTCCATGCATGTCGGAAACAAATTTTCAAATTTCTCTAGGAACTTGAGAGAGAGAGAGAGAGAGAGAGAGAGAGAGAGAGAGAGAGAGAGAGAGGATTAAACAAGAAATGGGAAGGAGTCCTTGCTGTTCTCAAGAGGGACTAAATAAAGGGGCTTGGACAGCTCAAGAAGACAAGTTACTCACAGATTACATCAAAGCCCATGGAGAAGGAAAGTGGGCAAAAGTTCACAGAGACACAGGTTAGATACTAATGGATAGTTTCACTTCTCTAACTGCAAGTTTTTTAGCATTACTTTACACTTTAGAGATTGTAGAAAAAGCTAGGTTGCTGTGGGAAGAAAACCATGAAGAGCGTTCATGAAAAAAAAGAAAACAGATTAAAAATAAAAGATGCAGGTGATTCCTTCGCTTGAAAAAAATATATTAAATTATGTTAGAGTATATCTTCAATTAGGTTTGCTTTACCTAAAGAAAAAGAAAGGGTTAACTTGCTTTTGCTAGAAATAGGAATTTATTATCTTAAAGGAACAAGTGTGCTGCATGGAAATGACGTTTAATTGTTCATGTGCAGGGCTTAAGAGATGTGGGAAGAGCTGTAGGCTTCGCTGGTTGAATTATTTGAGACCCGATATCAAGAGAGGCAACATTACAAATGATGAAGAAGACCTTATCATCAGGCTCCACAAACTCTTAGGCAACAGGTCTTGTCCATGCTCTATTATTTTTTTTTATCCGATATTTCACACAATTCCAGAACTTTTGTAGATCCTAATTTAACATGGATGTTTTAGAAAATTTTTATAGAAAAATGAAAAAATGACTAATTTTTTTTTTTTAAATATTTTTTTGGTTTCTCATAAAATTCTTAAAATAAATGATTAATATATATTCTAAGGCGTGTATTAACTAGTTTAAAAAAAAACAAAAAAAAACGTCTATTAACTAGACTCATTTAATATTATTATATTTTGAAATGTGGAAAATTTTGTATTACGTAGTTATACACCTTATTTATATAATGTTAATAATTTCATGTTATAGTCACATTTTTTTTATTAATGTCCACATTTAAATGTAAAATGGATAATTTGTACGGACAATATAAACGTGAGAAACTCCATATCCATTAAAAGGAATAGATTTTTTACTCTATTTGGCGTGTGTTTTTTTTTTTAGATGGTCTTTGATAGCTGGGAGACTCCCAGAGCGAACAGACAATGAAATCAAGAATTATTGGAACACCATTTTGGCTAAGCGGGAGCAACGGAAACCACTAAACCATAGCAAAACTGCGAAAAAAGCAATAACCAGAAAAGTTGATGAATCACAAAACACAGATGTTATACACAGCAAGGCAAAAAGTCCATCCATGCACGGCAACGTGGTGAACAGCATTGAAGTACATCCCAGATCCAGTGATGGGTTATCACCATCCACGTCTACAGAGGAAAACTCATTGGACTTATTGATGGATTTCGATGTGGGAGAAATAGGCCTTTCAGATTTTCTTAATTCCGACTTCACAAAGCTCAATGATTTTGAAATGTTTAATATGAACAGTTTGATAGAAGGAGATGTTAGCAAACCAGCTTTTGTCAGTCACACGCTTTTGTCACCTAAGGATGTGTCGGAGGATTTTAGTGTCCAAGCTAGCATGGACTCAGATTTCAGATCTTTGGCTTCTTTTCTAGAATCAGCCGAGGAATGGACAATCTAAATAGTGTTGTTTTTTTAAACTGAGTTTGCATGCATTATCGGTCATGTAAACCTTCTAAATTTCGAATAATTTCATTATTACCTAGGGTGAGGCCACTAGCAGCATTCAAGTTGATCACCTTGTCATTGTTATTTCCACGAGTAAGATAAAATGTTGCGTTCAAAATCATTAATCTCACGTTCGACTTCCCTCTTCATTTGGAAAAATCCAGGATCACATAATTTTTCACAACTTATTGCCACAACTATGATGTGAAAGAGTGTGATTCGTAAAGAAAAAATGACGAATCCATGTGTAAGTGATAATTAACCACTCAAAATCTACCACGTTAGAATTGTGACAAAAAAATTGTGGATAATTTGTGGTCCTAGAACTACTCTCTTCATTTTTCCCCAAATACTTTATGATATCTAAGTAATGATTATCATACACTCACTATTCACTAGTCTATTCCATTTAATTGTGCAGATTATATATAATTGAATGTGTGAGAATATTTTCTCTATGGCCCTTGAGACCCCGCTAGAAAGGCGCCAACCTTGCCCGAGTTACACGAGAAACATTCAAAAAGATAAGAAAAAAAGAAAAAGAAAAAAGAATTTAGACTTGTGTGGGGGTACAACGTGTACTCAACCTCAAATAAAAATATTCCGTCCATCTTTGTCTTTCACTTTAGGTTACACTCATTATAATTTGTACATATTCCTTTTTCTTTTCCAACCAAATAAATAAAATTTGAAATGTAAAAAAAAAAAAAAAAAATCGTACACATCACATATTGGAATTGGTAAAACATAAAATGAATTATGAAGCATAAAAGAAATCAAACAGGTGAGTGGGTATTTTGTGGGAGAGAGTGAGTTCGAATGGTGCAGGTCGTAGATTATGAAGCTCATGTATTTTTCTAAGTTTTATGGATATCTTGGCCAGAGTAGAGTAGTTTTTGGCTTTTGATGGAGGATGCGATATGATAAATAATTCATGGATTGTTCTTGAACAGCTTAGTTTTGGAGCTCAGCTCATTGTGTGGTTGCTCCTGTTTCTGTGTTGTTCTTTCCCGTTGGGTTCTCCTTTTATTAGAGCATCCATAGTTGTGAAGCCAAATTTTTAACTTTTTAGCACTATAAAAAGACACTTTATCTATTTTACTTTTTCACATCCAACACTATAATAAAATAATATTTCATTCAACTATCAAAACACAACCACAACCACCATCAAAGCCATAAAAATCACTACACAAAGACGCGGAGAGAGGAAAAGTAGCAAGAAATGCAGAAGAAAAAATAAAAAATAAGAAAAGTAGTGTGAATGTAAAATAATTTATTTTTATTTTTATTTTTTTTATCTTTTAGCAATCGTGTATAGTCAAAAATAGCTATGCATTGTAGTTATGGAGCAAAAAAATATTATTTTAACTTCATTATTGTAAGGTATATTTTGAATTTTAATAGTACTAAAAATAACTATATACCTATTTAACACCGTTATTATTACTGCTTTATAAAGACGTGTAGGTTGATTCCCGCCCATGGCACACACTTTCCCATATTTTGGTTCAAATGGCTTGAAATAGCAACCTTGGGGAGATGAGTAATCATTGAACGATCGAAGTTGCTTGTGGTTTAAATTTCGAGAGGAAAAATTCCTTTGCTCGACAAAATGGAACCGTGATGTGACAAATTTTAAAGATTGGTTGACTTTAGTAAAAACAAATGGGGGTAGTTTAGGGTAATAAATATTGGTAGAGGCCAATTCATCTTGATGATAAGCATAAGGACTTGCAAAGGGTCTAGACGTGCATGCTGTAGCTAACTTTTGCGTTGTCCTTGTTGGTGCTGCATGTACTTCTACTTCCTAACAAACACAACACCAAAGGAGTGTGGCAGACAACCATAATGACACTCACTCCCCTTCCAACCAAAGAGCATCTCCGTATTTTGAGAGTTTTTCAGTCAGTTGGACACTTTGCATGATTGGGTTGTAGCCTTGTAGGCTAGGCAACCCAATGAAGATCTTGGGTTGGATACAATTGTGTGTTATGGCTCATTGTTGGGCAGGACGTAAAGGCGACTAATTTAAGTGGGACTTATTTTTATATTTTGAATATTAATAAAAGATTCATTTAATTTTTTGTATTTTTTTCATTTAAAATTTATTTTTTCAGATAGAAAATTACAAATTAAAATGAAATAATTGTATTACTCAATGACTACACAACTAAAATAAAGGTAATTTATTGAGTGAAGCAACTAAATACTAAAAAATTCTGATTGAAAATTTTAATAAAATTATATATTTAGTGTGCATTTGGCATGGCTTAAAAATTCAGTTGTTTTTACTATTTAACTTATTTTTACTACTATTTATGGGTCTCACTGCACTTTTTAATACTATTTCAGTTATCTTTTTGTTTTATCTACAAATATATTTTCAGTAAAAAGTTTTCAATTTTACCTAAATAAATTGTTCCCAAACGGACAATATTTCTAAATAAAATTTGAGTATAAATTTATTTACTAGTGGGAGATTAATGTGTTTTTCAATATTTGTGTGTGGGAGCTTAATGAGTTCTACACTCTAAAACTGAGAAAAACGACCATTATCGTTTCATCCAATGAAAATATTTTTCTTTTTCTATTTTTTCTTTGATTAAAAAAATTACTTTTTATTTATTGGTGAATATTTGAGGCTTAATTAATACACCTATTGGTACATGGACATCTCTATTGGTAAAAATTTAGAGGCCTTACAAGGTTGCCTACTTATCTCATGCTTGAGCCGACCTTGAATTTGGGGCAGTCTTTGACCATTGGACCCTTTGTAGGTTCCTTCTTGAAATGTTATCTTTTGTTCTATCGAATGAGGTTTCTCTGCCTATGCCATGATTTAGGTTATTTTTCCAAAGTTTTGTTGATTAACAGGTTTGGATTTTCAAGATTGGGCCTTTTGTGGCTCAGGAAAAAATGATGCCGAAACACATAGATAGCAAATGAACCGTGAAAGTTGAAAAATAAAGTTAGGGAATTCTGTACTTTGAGTTTTCCTAATGGCAAACAAACTTCTCAAATAATTTGTCTAAGGTTCTAATATTTCTAATAAAAATGTCCATGGTCTAAGGTTCAAATTCTTCATTTCCTATGAAATTATAAAAACAAAAATCATGAATAATTTGGAGTAATAACATATATCTAATACTTTAGCTAAAAGTTCATTTGTAGTGGAAAGGTCTATATTATTTTGAAGAGAGGTTGTTCAATGCAACAAAACACTGGCACTAGTAAATCTTTGAACAAAATATCTAACTATTATATAACAATTTTCGAACTACTTTATTGAAGAAAACGAATCATTTCTTGACCAACCAAACCATCCTCAGTAATGCTCTAAAAAAACAATTTCTTATTAAATTCACAATCTCTAAGAACCTGCAAAACCTTTAAGAAATTAAGTGGTAGCATCTGAAAGGATTCGAAGCACTAGACTAATACTCAGAAGTCAAATGGAACCCACGGTTGTCCTTGCTCCCCAACGATCTCGATCTGATTCACTAGTACTGTAGTACAGTATTACACTTAAAAAAATGGTGCATTCGAAACGTGGGCATTATTAAAAAATAAAAACCATGAGGAGTTGAGCTACTTATTAAGCCCGGCATCTTCGGTTTGTCTCTAAGCTCCCCGGCAATATCGGGTGAAGATTATTACTCAACTCCAAGGTCCAATTAATCGAGCTCTTTTTCTTAAGTCTAAACCTACCCACAAAGTATCTCAGCAAAAAATAAAAAATAAAAAACCTACCCACAAAGTAAATAATTACTGCAATAATTAATTATAATGATTATAGTAGTGACAACAATAAACACAGTAGTGACAGTTGTTTGTAGTTGTTCAAAGATATTATTAGACAATAATTCTAAAAAGTGCAAAACCACACATATTAATTAGATGATAATTCCAAAAAAGTACAGAACTAGAAGTTTACTCAAACGCCACGCTGGCCCAATTGATAATTGGCACAGTAACTGATGCACACATCACGTGTTGCTATTTCGTTTTCTTTATGTTAGATGGCATTTCACAAATTGAAGAAAGAGATTATATTTTGATGGATTTGGAGCATAGACTGTTGGAATCTTTTGATAAATCAATTGTTACGCATTCTAGACAAAGTCACAAATTCTTACATTAAGTGTCTCTTTGAAAATAATTTATTTAGATGAAATTGAATTTTTTTTTTTTTTTCCTGAAAGTACTATAAATAAAGCTAAATGGTAGTTAAAATAGTACAATGAAAACTAAAAACAATGCCAAACGGACACTAGGAGTCTGTTTGGATACTGTTTATTGCTGAAAACTGAAAACACTATAACAAAATAAATTTTAAAGGTGTGAATAGTACTGTGAGACTCAATTTTAAAGTTGAATTTGCATTTTTTCGTACTTACAGGTCTCATGAACAGTGCACGGGATCCATAGAAAAAAACGCAAATGCACTGGAAACGCGCAAACGCACTATCCAAATTCACACTAAGTCATAAACGTGTGAAACTTGATCATGAATGCTTTTAGATATATTGATGAACATTTATTTTAAATAGAGATTTAGAGGTTAGAACTTGGTGTAATGGTAAGCTTTCTTTGTCCAAGTAATGCATTTTGATTTGAATTCAACCTCTCAAAATTAGGAATACAAAATTTTCTATCAATCACCTCTCTTAAATTGGAGACAACCCTTTTAGACAGAAAAATCTTAAACAAGTGTATAACATGAAATTAAACCAGGCAAAGGCTTGGTTTGACTATAATGTTAGAGAATGTGATACATAGAACCATGATAACGTACATGAGAAAATATATAGAAGAAAATAATGGAGAGAGATAATGCATTAAAAAAACTTGAATTTTTTGTTATAACTGAAAGTTCAAAAAGCGTGTAAAACACTTTTGAACGTTTAGACCCCCAATTACAAAATATCAATTCAAGCTTATTATCAAACAATTAATGTGCGGAACATGAACATAAGCCAAACACAGAATTGATAAACAATCTAAGCCAATTATAATCACATCTACAACAGAAAATAAAAGGCAAAGATAAAGGAAGAGAGATGCAAACACAAGGATAACACGCGATGTGTTATCGAAGAGGAAACCGAAACCCTCGGCATAAAACCTCTTTGCCGCCCTTTAAGCGGTAAATAATCCACTAAAAAATGTAGTTGGGATACATGAACAGCAGAAGACCCTCCAAGCCTAATCTACCCAGTGTACCTAAGCCCTCCAAGCTTCTTGCTCCAATGAGGTTATGCCGAACCTATTTCTTCTTTAGCTTACCGGATTTTGCTACTAGACCATAGTATCAACCAATAGACATTGGTTCCTTTTAAACTGCTTCCTTTAGCCCCAAATGTACCTTCTCACTGACATGGGTATGGTGAGGTAAGGATTTGGTCAATGTCCTCTCAAGGATGTATTAATGGAGAGAAAGAGAGTAGAGGAATTTGTAGAGTCTCTTAGGTAAAGATTAGGGATGAGGCAATCTTGTTTTTCTCTAGGGTTTCTCTCACAAAAATTTTCTCTGGAAGCTCTCTTGATTTCGTGGGTATAAGGGTATATATATAGTGGTGTGTGTTTGGAATACGAAGAGTTAGTTTTTGCCAAACAGGGTAACTTGGCAGCTTGACCTCGCAGCTTGTCCAAGTCGCAAGTTCAAGTCGCGAGGTAACGGCCTGGCTAGCCTGGAACTTTTGTCCTGTAGTGTGACAGCTGGCGCGACCCTTCAGCTTCCCTGTGTGCTTCTCATGTGCCTGCAGTTGGAGGCTTGCCAGTTGCGAGTCCTAGCCGCGAAACTCTGCTTCTTTGCACAAACTTGAGCTTTTCTTCACACTTTCTTCACGCGCTACCCTTACATGAATCCCACCTAAATACAGGGTTACTAAGTGCTAAATTACAAGAAAATTGGTACGGAATAAAGCTAACAAGATGGTTGATAAATTTCAACCTTACAATCTCCCCATTTGGCTATTCCGTGACAAAACTCTAAAACAAACTCTAGACTTAACGCATGAGTTGGGAACAGTTGGAAAACTCACTCACACCTAACTCTAGAATCTGTGAAGCTTTTGAAACATAAGAACAAGAACTCCTGAAACATAACAACACAATAAGTTCATTGTATGCAGAAAACTTGTAAAGCATATGGAGCAAGCACAATGCGATCAAGCACAATGGAATAAAGTAATAGACCATGGTAAGACCAAAACAAGCAATCACTACATACAAGTGATCACAATGTTCATTCACACTTGGAATGAACATCTGGACATTCAAGTTGACAAACACAAGGTAAATCACTTGAATGATCAACACTCAACCAATGCACAGTACAAGAAGTGTGTGCATCTAGGAAAAATCTTACAAGGGCACAAGAGTGACAGTACTTAAAAAGAAATGCAAAACATTAAGTTAGAAGTACTGATTTAGCAAAACACACAAGCTGCATAAAGCATGGTACAAACCACAAAGGCCTACAAGTGTGCATAGAAACAACCCTAAAAGCTTACAAAAGCAACATGGACACAAAGCATAAACAAAAACCTTAAAACCTACAAAGGTAGCAGGTACAAACCAACACTAAAAGAAACGGCTGAATAAACATCATATTATATACTGAATAACTTCTGAAGAAAAACTATCCAAGAGTTAAGAGTTTTAGCTAATCAAAAACTGAAACCACGGTGTAACAAACCAATAAAACCAGCATTTAACCAAAACATAGAACACAGTAACAAAGCTAAAAACATAACAAGATATGATAATAAAGCTCCCCCTCAAGTAGTAGTCACTCCCTCTCAAGTAGTAGCCCCTAAAAATTCTCCCCCTTTTTGACTGGAATGGCCAAAGGGTCATTGCTCCTGGTTGATGTGAAAGCTGTCAATCTTAGCTGAAAGAACATCAAGCTAATCTTGCATTGCTGTCATCCTTTTAGTATGCTGATTTTGAACCTCTCTGAATGTATCAAGCCTCTCCAGGATGATCTGAAAAGCATCAAGAGGTACAGCTGATGAAGTTGAGGCTCTACTCCTCTTTCTTCTGCTCCTAGGTGTGACTGATTGTTCTATAGCTTCTGTTTTAGCCTCCATTTGATCCCCTTCTTCCTGGATATCCTCCTCTTCTTCACCTGGAGGATGAATTTGTACCCTTATGAGGGTAAATTTGTTGATGGCTGATAGAGGAGCCATGGGACTAATATCCTGAGGGATTGCTACACCCTTTGCTCTGAACATCCTCATGAGAAGACTAGGAAATATCAGCTTGGGTCTTGAGGTGGTTCTAGTCTCATCCACTATAGTATCAAAAATGTGAGAGCTGATGTCAATGAAGGTTTTCTCCTTAAGTTCCATGAGAAAGATGGCTCTGGCATTTGTCAGTGTAGTCATCTTCCTTATAGGATACAGGTTGTACATTATTGTGGTGGTTAAACACCTCATGTCTTTAGGAAAATCAGAAGTGTTGAGACATCTCTTTTCTATAACCCCACCAATTCTTTTCTAGACAGTTTCTAGAGAAAGCATTTTGTCCTTGTAGTTAGTGAATTCATAATCTTCCAAACCCTCAAGCCCTAGAACCCTATCAATGTCATGAGCATCTAAGGTAAACTCCTTTCTTCTCACCCAACAACTCAACTCCTCCTCCCTTATCACAGCATTTGCATAGAAATCTCTGATTAGAGGTTCACAAACAGGAGGTAGGTCATTCAGCAATTTTTTTTCCAACCTCTACCCTCAAAACAATCTGGAATGAAGGTGTCCTTCAATTCCCTGAAATCAACAAATCTCTCCTGAATGATGGTTCCTCTTGAGAAAGAATCCCTATATCTCTCAAAGTGTTGGATTGAACTAAATAGGTTAGGGTCCATTTTCAGCCTTTTGTCAGTTTTCTTAGCAACATTCTTCTTCTTTGTTGGAGATGCAGTCATTTGTAGACAAGCAGAAAAGGCCACAACAAGACATAGCACAGAATGGGGAAATGCACACACACATTAGTAACAAGTTAGTTATACAGTGAGAAACAGAGTGACCAGACAAAACACAGAACAAGCACAGTTGATAACCAAAAATTGGATAGAACAAGTTAACCAAGTTTAAACTGTATGTATGCAGACAAATTCAGATAGATTTAAGCAAATGTTAATGAGACATGACCTAATGAGAATGATATGACGAGTATGAAATGAGCATGAAAACCCTAATGTATCAGCACACACTATATATGGTGAATGAAAATCAATACAATACTAGCCACACATATCACAAACTCATATAAGCTGATATACCCAAAGGCCACATTTAGAGAGAAACACTGAAAAACCCAAACCTATATGTCCAAAAGAAAATCTATCAAATATCAATGCTTAGACCAAATATTAGCAACCTGATGAAAACACAAAACTCTAAAACACCTCTGCAACAAGAGAAAATAGCCTAACACAATCAATCTCAACATTTTAGGTAAACCCATGTTTGAACATATTATATCGCAGAACACAGACGCAACATTCAAATCAAGAAACTAAAGACCAAAACAGTAAGAATGAAGTAAGGGAAAGAAAACCCATACCTTTTTCTTGGTGTTTGAAGAAGACATGCTGCAAAAATGAGAGTTATTTTTTTAAAGAAACACAGTGTTTGAAAGAGTAATTTGGGGAAGACAAAGAACAGTCACAAATTTTTGAGGGAAAAACTGAAAAACAATTTTAAAACTGTCTTTAAAATGCAAAACACGCGTTTTTCACGACTGAATTAAGTCGCCAGTTAGTTGCCATGGTAAGCTGCGAAACACTGTGAAGGTAAGAAACTTGAAAAATTTCTCTAAGTATTTTTCGCGACTGGAAGGTCTACCCGTGAAATAGTCACGAGATGAGTTGCGAAAATCTCTGAGTATCTTTCGTGACTGGACCTTTCACCCGCGAACAAGTTGCCACATTGAGCTGCGAAAATCATAAAAACTCAATTTTTGAAAAATTTGCTAAGTACTTTTCGCGACTGAGACCTTGACTCGCCAGTGAGTAGCGAAAAGTCTCGGAGTGAGCTCGCGACTGGAGCATGCGACTGGACCTACTCGTGACTGAGTCGCCAAAACAGGGCAACACTGTTTTTGAAATTTTTGACATTTTTGTAAAAACAAAATACTTTCCAAAAACAAACCAAAACACTCAAAAATATTTTTGTATTTGATCAACAAAGATTGAGTATATGAAAAACACATTTAAACAAGTACAATCATACAAATGAATATGACATTCATTGAACATAGACTTGTGTGTTGTGTATGAATATAAAAAATGAGATAGTCCTTAGTCTAATGTGAAGCTTCAATGATCAATTCAATCAAGGCATATATAACTAGCACTAGATAATGTGACTCATCTCAATTATAGAAGTATGCATATATGACCTCCCACAAAAACTTGAGTACAATTCATTGAAACTTTTCATTTTGCTCCATTTTCAACATAAACAAATCTCATTATGAGATTAATGCCTGAAATTTTTAATATTTCAATTTGATGAGACAGCCTTTGGCTTTTTGGGCATCATGCATTTTATTTTGTTCGCTTTCCCTTTTTCTTAGTCAAATATTAGTATGTGTGACAGGCTTTTACAGCTCAATATCTCTTTTCATTTGGAGATTTTCAATTTGGCGAGCTCTTTGAGTAAAGCAGTAAATAAATAAAAGTGAGAAGATATATAGGCATAAGTCTATGCATGTCTCAAGATCGACAAAACCATTCACTAATCATTCATGGCAAGGTTGAAGATCTATTTACAACAGTCACACAGATTTCAAAATTTCTTCCACAATGATATGAGTGCATAAGAGACAAACTAAGCTCGTTAAATGCACAAAGTCATTAGGACAAATGTATAAGGCAAAACATGCTTTGAGATAAAACTCAACTAAGCCGATCAAACTTTTTAGGATTTTTTACTTTTTTTGTGTTTTTGAATTTTTGACATAAAAGTAATAAAAGATTGATCAAAAACAATGTAAAAACATTTTAGGACCAAAAGAAAATAAACAAACTGCAATTCAAACAAACAGAAGCAAAAAGCATACAAGCAAACATAATCACATAACATAGGAAGAATTAATGCATGGACATGTTATGATGCTTATGCATCAGTACCCTTTGTCACCCACACGTCACGTGCGTTTAGGGTGATATCCTTGACGGATTGGGTACGTAAGTTAGGACTGTCAAACCTCTTTGTGAAGCTTTCTAAGAAATTTGTGAAAGCACCAATCATCTTCATCATGTCCATCATTCCTGGCTCACGGTTTTGACTTTTTGGTTGCTCACCACCCTAAGACCTATTGTCGTTTCTTATTCCTCGTGACCGAGGAGCACTTGCATTGTTCAATGCTCACAGCTTGTGACAGTTGAATCTTGTATGTCCTTGCACTCCGCAAAAGTGGCAAACATGGTTCGATTTAGGACCCCATTGTGATCTCGGAAGAGATCTTCCTCTTGCTTTAAATCTAGCTTCTGATTGATTACAGGACTTATTCAACACCCATTGATCAGCCACATTCTTCATCTTCTCATTCTTAATCTTCTCAGGAATGGACCTATCCACAGTCGTCTCTTTAGCCTCTACAAATTTCACTTCTTTGATGACCTTGGCTGATGAGCTACTCCCTCCGGTGTAACCCAACCCGGACTTGTTTGAGGAAGGTTTTTGAGATGAAATAATATCTTCTAACTTTTTGGAGGAGACTCTCTCTATCTTGGCATTAGCTTGTACTATCTCTTGCTCAAGAAATCTCACTTTTGTGTAAGCTTTTGATAGTTCACCATTTAGTGTTTCAATCTCACACTTTGCCTCCTTGTATCGTGCCAGAAGACTTTTGTAATCTTTGTTAACCCTCTTCATAATCTTAATGGCTGCATTAGCCACCTTAGCATATTCACCGGTCTTCTCAAGAAGTGAGTTGTAAGTCTCTTGCAATCCCACTGCTTCTCCACCTTCCTCATCTTCAGACTCCTCAACTATTCCAAAAGACTCCAAATCAGAATGCTCCCCAAGCTCCTTTACAAGTGTACCCAAATCATTTGAGGACTCCACATGTGCAATGGTCATGAATGCGGAGTAGTTTCCTTCTCCGTCACAACTCTCTTTAGAATCAGAACTCGAAAAGTCTGTATCACTCAGCGTTGTGGCATACGCCTTACCTTTCCCTCTCAAGAAATTGGGACATTCCTTCTTGAGATGTCCATGGCCATTGCATTCATAACACACAATGTCCGAAAGATATTGAAAATCCTTCCCTTCTTTCCTTGTAAACTCTTTTTTATCACCTCTTGAAGATGAAAATTTTCCTTGTTGAATGGTTTCTCACTGTTCTTCATCTTCAAAAATTTGCGGAAGTTTTTCGCAAGATACTTCCTTCTCCACTCCATCTTTTTTGGAAGGATCATCCATTCTTTCGGTGATAGTTTTGAGAGCAAGTGATTTACTCGTCTTGTGGGAAGGCAGTCCAAGCTCATACGTTTGAAGAGACCCAATGAGCTCTTGGATCTTAGTTTCATTCAAATCTTTGCTTTCCTCTATGGCTGTGACTTTTGCTCGTAAGCTCTCCGGTAAGGACCTCAAAATTTTTCTCACCACCTTAGGATCTTCAATCTTTTCACCAAGATTGAGCTTCACAATAACAATTTCGTTGAGCTTCCCATAGAATGAATCAAACGATTCATCTTCACCCATCTTGAGCTCTTCAAATTTGGTGGTAAGCATTTGGAGCCTTGTGTCTTTCACCTTCTTAGTCCCCTCATAAGTTGTTTCCAAAATCTCCCAAGCTTCCTTGGCAACCGTCATGTGACATATCCTGTGGAACTCATCAGGAGGCACACCACAAAATATAGCATTTAAAGCTTTATTGTTAGCATTGGCTGCCGCAAGAGCTGCCTTATCCCAAGTAGATTTAGCAGCCTCTGGCCTAGTCCAACCTATTTCAACTGCATCCCACACGGTGTCATCTTTAAAGCATAGAAATGTCCTCATTCCAACTTTCCAGAGGGCGTAATTGTTACCATCAAAAAATGGTGGAACATTTAAGGATTAAGACCTATCCATCTCAAAAAGGGTTAAAAATCACACTCAGGTATTTAAACCACAGAGAGTATACCCGCTCTAATACCAATTGAAAGTTCAAAAAGCGTGTAAAACACCTTTGAACATTTAGACCCCTAATTACAAAATATCAATTCAAGTTTATTATCAAACAATTAATATGCTGAACATGAACATAAGCCAAACACAAAATTGATAAACAATCTAAGCCAATTATAATCATATCCACAACAGAAAATAAAAGGTAAAGATAAAGGAAGAGAGATGCAAACACAAGGACAACACGCGATGTGTTATCGAAGAGGAAACCGAAGCCCTCGGCGTAAAACCTCTCCGTTGCCCTGGAAACGGTAAATAATCCACTAAAGAATGTAGTTGGGATACATGAACAGTAGAAGACCCTCTAAGCCTAATCTACAAAGTGTACCTAAGCCCTCCAAGCTTCTTGCTCCAACGAGGTTATGCCGAACCTATTTCTTCTTTAGCTTACCGGATTCCGCTATTAGACCATAGCATCAACCAATAGACATTGGTTCCTTCCAAACTATTTCCCTTAGCACCAAATGTACCTTCTCACTGACGTGGGTGTGGTGAGGTAAGGATTTGGTTAATGTCCTCTCAATGATGTATCAATGAAGAGGAAAAGAGTAGAGGAATTTGTAGAGTCTCTTAGGTAAAGATTGGGGATGAGACAATCTTGTTTTTCTCTAGGGTTTCTCTCACAAAAATTCTCTCTGGAAGCTTTCTTGATTTCATGGGTATAAGGGTATATATATAGTGGTGTGTGTTTGGAATACGAAGAGTCAGTTTTTGCCAAATAGGGTAACTTGGCGACTTGAGCTCGCGGCTTGTCCAAGTCGCAAGTTCAAGTCGCGAGGTAACGGCCTGGCCAACTTGGGACTTTTGTCCTATAGTGTGACAGCTGGCGCGACCCTTCAGCTTCCCTGTGTGCTTCTCACGTGCCTGCAGTTGGCGGCTTGCCAGTCGCGAGTCAGCCGTGAGTCCTAATCGCGAAACTCTACTTCTTTGCACAAACTTGAGCTTTTCTCCACACTCTCTTCACACACTACCCTTACATGAATCCCACCTAAATACAGGGTTACTAAGTACTAACTTACAAGCAAATTGGCACGGAATAAAGCCAACAAGATGGTTGATAAATTTCAACCTTACAATAACTAATCACAAACCCTAATTTATTTGGTTTTACTATACTTTCTCGTCGATTTTCCTTACTTTTCTCTAATTTTCCTTTCACTCGTTTCTCACAAAACTCAAAGATCAAAGTTCTCATCTCATTCCATCTTTAAGGATGAGCAATTAATTGATGGGGCCAAAATGACGTTGTCAATTCTCTCTCATCCGGTGACATATCCTCTCTCTCAAAAAAGAAAAAAAAGAAAAAATAGAGAGAGAAGTGAATGCTGTGTTTTGATTTGGGTTGTGTAGTTGATTAAGTTATTTGATGATTTTTCCCCTTCTATAGAATAGTTGCAAAGGAGTTAAAAAATGTGATTGTGATTGTTTGAAATTTTAGTTCCGTAGTCCCATAATCGCTAATGTCAATTGGGGCTTTTTAATATAAAAATTATTTAATTTTTGTTGTTGTAGTAGTGTTACCTATGGAGCTGTGTTCACCCTATTTATGCTATTTGTTCGCTTTTTTTCAATGTATCTTTTGTTGTGTCACCTTGTTTTGAGAACTAGACTTAGAGATATACTACCTTTTTGCCCAAACCTTGATGAGTGTCTGAATACCTTGTTCTTGTATCATAGTGGTTGTAAACTCACATAGAAAACAAACACCAGCATTATTATATAAGAGCATCCATATCAGATGTGCCAAATGTGCCAAATGCGCCAAATGCCAAATATTTGGCACATTTGACACACCAAATACTAAGAACACCCATTTATTAGCTGTGTTAAATGTTCTAAATTTTTGCAATATGCTACAGTGCCATCACAATTTTGGCACTGTACGGACAAATGTGGCATAATATATATTATTATTTTATTCCGTTTTCTCTCTGCTCATCACAATATGAGTATCACTCTCTCCGTCTCATCTCTGTCTTCTCTCTCATCTCTGTCTTCTCTCTGTCTTCTACAGCATGCCGAAGACCAATGGCCACCACTCAACGCCGCCGATCACACCACTCGATGCCGCCGACCATCTGTCTTCCCTATTCCGCTTCGGGTTCTCTTTTTTTTTTTTTTTTTTTTTTTCACTTTTTTTTGCTGTGGTTTGATGGGTGGGTTCGGATGGGCAGATCGGTGGTGGGTGGGTTCGAGTTGTGGGTTATGGCGGTGGGTGGGTTGAGTTTCATGGGTTGTGGGTTATGGCGGTGGGCGAATCGGCTGGTGGTGAGCGAATCGGTGATGGCGAATCGGTGGTGGTGCCGATCTTTGTTCTGATCTCGGTGGTGGTTTTTTTTTTTTTTTTTTTTTTTTTTTTTTTTTTTTTTTTTTTTTTTTTTTCCTGATGATCTGTTTTGTTCTGATCTGTTCAATTTCTGGTTGTGGTTGTAGTAGTAGTAGTTGTTGTTGTTGTTGCGGTGGTGGTGCCGATCTCTATTCTAATCTCGGTGGTGGTTTTTTTTTTTTTTCCTAGTGATCTGTTCTGTTTTGATCTGTTTGATTTTTGGTTGTGGTTGTAGTTGTTGTTGTTATGGTGGTGGTTGATGATGACAATGATGACAGGGGAGGAATTTAATATATTATTTTAATGTGTAGGAAATATTATTTTAATGCATAAAATTGTAGTATAAAATATCTGATAAATGGGATGTTGTAAAATGATGTGGTAAAATAATAAAGTAGGATTTTAATGTGGCAAAATGGCATAATTTTTGCCACATCTGATGCGGATGCTCTAAGTGTTTTTATTTGAATTAATGTTTCTACTTTTTACATAACTTTTTTTTAATCTATATACTTAATTAATTAAGGGGGAGAGGTTCGTGATTGCCGTACGAAAAGTCTATAGATGACACGTTGGCAGAGGAAAAAGCCTACAAACAAGTAGTAGCTTGTAAAGATAAAGGCAAATGAATTCAGTTTATGTAATAATAAAGATAACCCTCTGTAGTAGTAGTTTGGGACTACTGGTACAAAAAAAACTAACATTTGTACTAGTACTATGATTATGTAATATATTATAAACTTTTTAAAAAATTTTTTATATACTAATTTCGTGTTCGTGTGTTTTAATAAGTATTACTGTTTCTTTAAAAAAAATATAGGAATTTTTATTCCCTATTGGTTGTGTGTATTAGAGTTTCAGTTCTTATAACTCCAAGTTATTACTACAAAGGTTAGACTATTTTGTAATAGTACTCTAGTTATATAATATATTATAAGTCTGTTTAAAAAACTCTATATACTAATTTCGAATAAGTATTATTGTTTCCTAAGAAAAAAAGAAAAAGAAAAAAGAAATCATCACGGTGGCATTGTTCCATTAATTGTATTTAAAAAAGGGAATGCTAACGAGTGCCCTAAGTAGGACACTTGTTAATAATCTATTTAAAAAAAGTTTTTATGAGAAACGGAAAAAAAAAATTAATATTTTGATAGCTTTTTTCATTTCCCATAAAAGTGGTATCAAAACTTTCCTAACATGAATTATTAACGAGTGCCCTAAGGGCACTCTTTATTAATTAGATATGTAGTATGTACCATAAACACTGAACTGATGCGAGTAGGAATGAAGTTATCTATCAACATTAACCCCCGTAAAAAGGAAATAAAAGATTTCTTTCTTTAATTTTTTTTGATCAATTCATATAAATATGCAATCTATGGCCGGGGATGGATTAGATTATGGAATCTGTGACCTTTCACCCTGTAGGGACCTTTTTTGTGTTGTGCGTTGGGCTGGGTTGCCTCCTGCGGTAGTGGGCCCGAATGTTCTGAGTAAGAGAGTTGAGACCGGTCCAACTGTAACTCAATTTGGTCCGGCTTGTGCGCAAACGTTGAGTCCAAGTCCAAAGGAAGAAACTGCAAAGTGGGCTTATCCCCCCCCCCCCTGTTTCTGCCGCAGAAGACTTTCCTCCAGTTTTTGCCGCAGGATTGACTTTTCTGCTATGCAGCAAAACTTTCTGTCATTTAGTAAGACTGTCTGCCGCGTAGTAAAACTGTCTACTGTGTAATAAGGCTGTCTGCTATGCGATAAAGCTTTCTGCTGTATAGTAAAGCTTCCTGCCGTGCTTTAAAGCTTCCTGCCGTGCTTTAAAACTTCCTGCCGTAAAGCCTTGTGCAATAGAGCTGTCTGTTGTGCATTAAAGCTGTCTGCCGTACTTTAAAGCTGTCTGCTGTGCTTTAAAATCTCCTACAATGTGAATGACCACTCTTCGTTTTTACTACAGAAAACACTTTTCTACTTCCTGCGCATAAGCAAATCTAAAACCCAAAGAAAATACCCATCAAACAAATGTTAGTTTAAATGGGTTAGCATATTCTCAAATATATACATACATATATGAGTATATATACTTATACGTATTCACATATACATATATAAAATATATTTTGCAGAACATGAGAAACAGGGTATACGTATATATATACTTACGACAGGATAATGGTTAGTTTGTGTCAAAATCAAAATACGTAATAACAAATAGAGAAGAAAGTTTTGGCAGAAAATGTTTAGCTTGTAAAATAGTTAACACAGTAAATATAATGAAAAGGTGCTACGGCAAAATAACTAATACAGCAAGTAAAAACACCACAGCAGGACAATTGATGCGGCAGACGTAATAAAAACGTGCTACCGTAGGATGACTAAATACGGCAGATATAAGTTATAATGAGAGAAATCAAATATATTTGCAATCAAAATTAAGTATTAAATCTGCCCATAGAATAAGTAAACCAAGAAGGAACCCATACTCCAACTTCAACAACCTTATCATGGGCTCCTGCCATAAAAGTTGTTCATTTTGGAGAATAGGCCTAAATGGCTACTAGCTATTACTTTTAGAGATTTCAAAGAGTGGGTTTGTTAAAAGGGAGGGAAAAGATGGTCTATTGATGCATGCCCCTATTCCTGCCGCGTTTTCTCTCTTCTTTTTCTTTCTTTCTTTCTCTCCCCTCTGGGTGTTTTTCTTCTTCTCCTATTTTTTCACTCTTTCCCCTGTTTTTTCCTCTACCTCCGTCCCCTTTTTCTGCCGTGGTTACCTTCCTTTTTTAACAAACTAATTCAATGGGATTTCTCCCTTTTACCCCTAGGGCTTCACCAACTGTTTTTTGGTTTGTTGTGGACATCCTTTCAAGATTACCCACTCATCTATTGGTTGCCCCGACCACTGCCATCTGCTCAGAACATGTTTGCTGTGTGACAAAATTCTCTTTTGTTTTGTTCCTGCCGTATACCTCTACCTTACTACCTAGCTCTATGGCATGCATCAAATGGTCCCGACCATTTATTACTTCTTTTAGGTAAGATATCATCCCAGCAAGATATGTTCCCAAAAGAAGTTATGGCAGAAAACCAAATATAGACCCCCTTTTCCCCCACCACTAAACCATGCCCTCTGAATCCCCTTGACCGTGGGCCCACCTCCCTTGTATTGGCTGGGTACAAGTTGGTGGTGCCCCGACCCTTTTGTGCTTGCTCCACTTTCTTTTGTTTTTGTCTCCCACGCCATTCCTGCCGTAGCAAATTATTTCTATTTCGTCTGTTGCGTGTTTTTGTCTTATTTCTTCACGCGTTTCCTGCTGCATTTGTCGTTTCCTTTAGTTTTACTCTTCCTTCATGCAATCCCTGCTGCTAACACTTCCTGCTGCTCCTTGATTCTTTTCATCATTCTTCTTCATATCAGTTTTCATGCCTATCTTTTTTATACAAAATGATTTGGGCCTTTGTGGGCCAAATAATGTTGACTGGATCAAAAAGGGCATTAGGCCCAATTTATCTTCATCTGCCGAAGCCATCCTGCCAGAGAACTGTATTTTGCGGTAAAGCTGTATTCTGCGGCAGACTTGTATTCTGCGGCAGATTTGCGTTTTGCCGTAGATTACTTTCACTTGCACTTCTTTCTTTGGACCCTTCTTGTTCTTTGGTCTTCTTGGTGGGCCTTTGGGCCTTGCTCTTCATTGGGCTTTCTTCCTCATAAGCCTTCGAGTACATATTTGCAAAAATGGGCATCAACACACCCAACAATTTACCTTATGCATAATAAAGAAATAATAAAGAGGATGACTGCTCTGTTTGTTTCAATGAAAAATATTATGTAAAGATAATTTTTTGTACTTTTCAATATTTGGTAGCATTAGAATAAATGAGTTAAAAAAAAACTATTTTTAGTCAACATTAAAAGTATAACTTATTTTAAGAGATAGTTTTCCACTATTTTTTTTTTAGAAAATAACTCTATCTTATAGCAAGCTAAATAAAAGAAGTTATGAGATTATTTTTCAACTCATTTAAGTTACTATCAAACATAGAAAAATGAGATAGTTATTTAGAAAATGTTTTTTGGAAAATGACTCATTTTCTAGAAAACATCATTGCTGAAACAAACAGAACGGACATGTATCTTTTTTCTCATAAAATTAGCAATCATTGAACTAAAGATCCATGGAGTGGACGTCCTGGATTGAAATTTTTATCCTATATCTGTAAAAAAAAATTTCTAGTATAGATGAAAATATTGGCAATTTTAGAATTACACCCTTTGCCAAACTATTTTTCGCAACTATCCTATGTAGTAGACTGTGACTGACTGTCTGTTACTTTTATATACACTTATCACTTTTTCTTCATTATTCACAGCTTGTCACGACAAAATTATAATAGTGTAATCCTAAATTTTTTGCCAAATATATTTCTAATTTGTATAATAATTGATTGGTGGATAGTGGAAAGCGATACAAATGATATGACAAGCTTCATGATTTACTATATGTTTATGACCGATATATGATTAGAGAAATGCTAAAAAAAATTTTCTCTAATCATATACCAGGGTTTTTGTTAGATGATTTATTTTTCCAGGTTTTTTTTTTTTTTTTTGTGGGCATGGCAGGTCTAAAACAATGTGCTAAATAAAATCTTAAGTCAAGAAAAAAACTTGGTACTTGGTACTTGTTAGTCAAATTAAAGAAACAGAACATTTTTCTCAAAAAAAAGAACAAGCCATAATCACGCCCATTTGTGCGACTATTAGTACGTATTACCGTAGTCTCGATTCTCACATAATGAATTATTAATCAAAGTTATCAAACTACCCGCAAGGCACGCATCCTCCACAAAGTCTCTGTGTGCGCTATTTGCACTACCAATATGTTTCAGCTGCACTGCAACCAATCTTGTCTCTCTCAGCGTGATCCTTTGTGTATTGTTCTTGAATGTTGGGCCAAAATGGCAAAATACCTATTTCTCACCAACTTTGCAGCAAAATGCCCAATGTTTAAAACTGTTTAGGGATATGTTTCTATTTTGAAACTCGATTTTCTAAAAATCAAGTTTCAAATGAAAAACTCGATTTTTGGACAATTGAGTTATAGCGAAATAAAACTTATAACAAAAAAAAAAATTTGTGGAACTCGAGTTCCATTCAAGGAATTCGAGTTCATGGAACTGGAGTTTCTAGTGTAAAACTCAAGTTCATGCAACTCAAGTTCCTTAAAAATATTCAAGTGAAAAGGAACTCGAGTTCTACAAATTTTTTTTTTTTTTTTTTTTTTTTTTTTTTTTTTTTTTTTTTTTTTTAAGTTTCATTTCGCTATAACTCGATTGTTCAAAAATCGAGTTTTACATTGAAACTTGATTTTCTAAAAATCGAGTTTCAAAATAGGGACATATTCTTAAATAATTTCAAACATGGAGCATTTTGCTAGAAAGTTAGTGAGAAAAGAGTAAAATCCCATTTTGGCCTGAATGTTGGTTTCAATACTAATAGTATGATAAAATTCAATATTCTTATTTGACAAATGGATAGGAAATTGAAAACACGGAATTATCCTTAGTACACAGGATTCTAAATCCATAACTATTGCATGACCGTAATTAAAAATTAGACTAAATTTTACACTTCATGTTTGTGGGACAAAATTGGGAAATGCCCCATTTGAGCAAAAAAACCAGCATTATGCCATCTTTTTCAAACTAAATAGGGAAATGCCCCTCTTTTGTAACTTGATTTTCTCAAAATCGAGTTATAAAAAAAAAATTCTGGAGTCCTATAGCGGCGTTTTTAAGGACCTATAGTGACATTTTCAGGACCTATAGTGACGTTTTGTAACTCAACTTCCATAAAATCGAGTTATAGACAATTTTTTTTAATTCTTTTTACCTATAACTCGATTTTATAGAAATCGAGTTAAAAAACGTCACTATAGGCTTCTAAAAAAACGCCGCTATAGGGTCTAAATCGATTTTGAGAAACTCGATTTTCAAAAGAGGGGCATTTCCCTATTTAGTTTGGAAAAGAGGGCATAATGCTGGTTTTTTTGCTCAAACGGGGCATTTCCCAATTTTGCTCCATGTTTGTGACTATTTCTTCTTAAAAAAAAAAAAAATTTCTTGGGATTATTTTATTTTGGTCATTTAAGTTTGAGAATTTTCATTTTGATCTATCAAGCTTGATTTTATTTTCAATATGATCATTCTGTCTATGTCTGTGATTAATTTAATTGTTAAGAAAGAGAAAAAAGAAAAGAAAAGAAAAGAAATTATGCTATTTTGTTGAGATCTAACGGCCTGACCAATCCGAAACAAATCTCTTTTTTTTTTTTTGGTCCTAGCAAGCATAAATTTCATGATCATCACAAAAAAGAAACACTACATCGTTACAAATATGCATATGTTATAGAAATCCTGAGCCCAAACGCTGTTACAACTTTAACCACCTTTTTTAATCTATCTACAAGTAAAGAGACAAAAGACTAAACTTTAAAAAAAAAAAAAAATAATAATAATAATAATAATGCAGAGCTAAAACCTGTGGCCACGAAGACAAGATGCTTTTCTGAACAGAAGTTAGGATCCCTAAGAGGGGCAGAGAGATCTGTTAACGACTTTAGAGATTTGCCATGTCTAATTAGTTGGTGAAATCTGGATATTATTAATAATTAATTTAAAATAAAAAATATTTATGAGAGATATATACTGAGAGAAATGTTATGTCTACAACATTTTTATAACAAATTTTAAGTGTCAGGTTGTTATTGAAAAGTAAACAAAAAAATAGTTTCAGTAATGAGTTCAAATTAGAACCATGAATAATTTATCGCTTAGGATTTATTGTGAAAGTATTATAAAAATGTAAAAAAAATGTTAAATATGTAACAATTCTTGTACAATAAACTTTCCAATATAAATGAGATACTTGTATAATAAATTTCATTGTCCTCTCGTTTCAAAAACACATCTTTACAAAATTTGGGCATTTTTGGTAATATTGTTCTAGTATTGTAAAAATACGTGAAGGTAAAAAAATATTATGAAAATATATGTTGTGTTGTTTAAACAACGAAAACTATTGTTTAAACAACACAACCAAACATACCTTTAATAACTGGAACCAATTTACTGAAAACATAAAATATGGTATACTATCTTAAATTTTGATTTGAGAATATAATGTATGACAGTACATGTCAGTGGAAAGAAATTTCAGTAAAGATTATCTTATTTGGGAAATTAATTTGGCTTTTAATTTTATTTATTATTATTATTATTATTATTATTCTATATAATGTGGAGGGAAAATTTGAATCTCACATGTCTTAACTCTCAACGAAAAATCCTATAAGGTGCCAATCAATTAAGGTAACTACTATCACTGACAAGCCCTTTGTGTCAATCTTTTTTAATTACCTAACTCGTTTTTACAACTAACGCATTTGGACTTATTGAAACCACCCCATGACGACTCACTCAGACTCACATGGGAGGCATTCTCGTAACGCGGGCATTTAAGCTTTTTTAATCCAACTTAGGGCATTAAAGATTGACCAGGGCATGATTGGTCATTAGAAAACACTAATCAAACACCCAATTGAAGATCAGGCATACCTCCTTCAGAGAGAGAGAGAGAGAGAGAGAGAAGGGAAGTGTTTTTTGTGTCTGTATTTGTGTTCAAATGGGTCGTAGTCCTTGTCGCACAAAAGAGGGACTGAACAAAGGGACTTGGACTGCACTTGAAGACCAACTTCTCACCGATTACATCAAAACCCATGGTGAAGGAAAATGGGGAAACATTCCCAAGGAAACAGGTAAGTTAGTTTTGGATGAAGAAATAATTTCTTTTATGAAACAAATTGGGTTTCTTTTGGTTTATATGTTCTCCATGAAAAATGATAACTATAGTTACTATTTTGTGCAGGTCTAAAAAGATGTGGAAAAGTTGTAGGCTAAGGTGGCTTAATTACTGAGACCTGATATCAAAAGGGGTAACATATCAGTTGATGAAGAGGACCTCATCATTAGGCTTCATAAGCTATTAGGCAACAGGTCTTAATTTTCTCAACATTCTCTCTCTCTCTCTCTCTCACATTTATGTATTATGTGAAAATTGAAGCATTTTTTTTTGGTGTTTGTAGATGGTCCCTAATAGCTGGGAGACTTCCAGGGAGAACAGACAATGAAATCAAGAATTATTGGAACTCAAATTTAGGAAAGAAGGTGAAAGGAGAACAGTCAAAGCATTCTATAGAAGTAGAGCAGAAGACCAAGACCAAACTAACTAATGAATCTCCGACATTGAAGTCCAGTTCAGCTATTGGGACAAAGGCATCAAGTTGCAGAGAGGTTTTAGTTGCTCCACCAGCGTCTAAAGTCGAAAATCCAGAGACTGATTTGGCACCAACAACCTCTGTAGATGAAGACTCATCAAATCTCGTGGCAATCACTTCTGAGGAAATAACGCACATAACTTTGATATCGACTTCAACGTGGAGAAGGCTTTTCTGTCTGACATATGGGTTTCGGATTTTTGGAATCAATGTCAGTTTGAGTTTGGAAATGGCATAATGGAAGGTGGTGGCTCGGTTGGTGCCAAGAACTTTTCCTTTTATGAGGAATCCTCAAGGATTGAATGAGATATGATTGTCATATGCTTCATTTCTTAAAAATCAAGAGCATCAGATTCAGATAATCTAACATAGAAAAAGCCAACTAACCAAGCTGACTAAATTCCCAAGTCCGGTTTGGCTTTTTAGGTTTTTTTTTTTTTTTTTAGTCAGTGTTCGCTTCATGTTGAAATTTCTTGTATGAAAAATAAAACTAGGCATCTTGGGATTATTGATCCCCCTTCCTGTTTTTTTTTTTTCTTCTTCCCCTGCTTGTCTTCTTGTGTAGATTGGTCTTGTTATGTGAACACTAAAATTATTTAAGCTTCTCACAGCTCGAAATCAATAGATTCTTGTGTGGAATTGAGATATCTCAACCTACCTGGAGGTGCATCTATGGATCCCCATTAATATTCAACACCTTGTAAGTTTGACTAGGTCTTTAAGACATTAATTGATGATGCACGGATAAAGATTAACTATTATGGTGTGATCACCCATCACAATTGTACAATATCATATCCCACTTGATTGCATTATAACTAATGGTGTTAGTTCCAGTCAGCATGAATTATGATTCCACAGTTTTGTCCATGCCAACTCTCATCTATGAAATACATAGATTGGTGTTAGTGCATGGTCCTAGAAACTTGTGTACTCATCTTTATCGCTTCTCACTGGTTGCACCTTAATTATATACTACGAGTTCATTTGATTGATGAAAGTTGCTAGTTTATTTTACTATTTTACTTATTTTTGTTTCTATTTATGGGTTTCACTACATTTTTTGATACTATTTATGGGTTCCACTGTATTATTTCAGCTAACTTTTATCTCTATCTACAATACTTTCAGCAAAAAGTTTTCAGTTTTAACAAAATAAACGGATCCCAAATAAACTCTACTTTTGTAACATACTCTAATGAATTTCGATTTAGTTTGTCAATATTTTGTGTTGTATGAAGTGTTTGTGGCCTCAACACAAGTCATTGCTCCTTTTTATAGAGTTTTCATGAATTTTTACCATTGGATTGCCTCTTATAGTTATAGCCATAGGTAGACCAACCAAATTGTAGCTCTTCTCAGTCCATTTATGTGCTTCAATCTTGGTCTTCCCAACTTGTTAGTCCTCAGTTTATTAAGCTAGAATAGCATATTGATCACATTCAAGCTGATGACCATGGTAGAAGTAAGTAGCATATTTCTAGCATCCCTTTATTTCTTTGAAGTAAATCAATAATCATCTTCATCTTTTTCTCTTAATTGTTCAGAATACCAAGGGAATTGCTCAAGAATAATGTGATCTTTGAGATAAAGTGCGAAACAAGACATTTGTCTAACCAATAAGGTACCCTGAGAGTTATCCATTTTCTATGGGCATTTTTTTTTTGGTTGCTAAATATCCATATTCTATGGGCTTGATAATTTTGACTGGAAATTTTAATTTGTGGGGTCAATGTCTAAGGTCATAGACCCTCCCTTTTTAGTAATGCATTAAAATTTGCCCTTTGGTAAGGGCACTAATACATGTCTCTAGGATTTTAATTTAGGGACCTATTGGAGAATAGGTGTAAAACCTATTATAAGAGTTAGCAAGGTTGTGAAATTTGGACCGGAAAGCATGATTTGACCTGTTAACAGTGAACCCTTTATTAAGATGATTCTACACATGTATTAAGGAATGTCCCAACGAGTATCTATATTAGATTCATTCATAATAAAGTGACTAAATTTTATGCTGGTGGTTAACCTATCTCAACTGTCCTCCTTTTCCCAAGCTTAGGACTAGTTGTCAATGAAATATATATCATTAAGCATCGTTTGTTTTGATGAAAAATATTTTTTGCTCATAAAATATTTTTCGAAAAAGAAAATATTTGTTAGTGTTTGGTTGCCTTTTTTTTTTTTTTTTTTTAAATGCTCTGAAAAATATTTTCAAGTATTTGGTTGCATTCCTAAAAATCCTATGGAGAACATGTTTTAACTACTTTCTCACATTTTCTTATCTCTCAAACACATTTAATAAAAAAGGAAAAGTTTATATCTAAATTAAAAATTGTGACCTACAAGGTCTATTGGCAACCTTAGGGTTAAGACTGATGACATCAATGAGGGGTGGAGGTTGGGCTGATGAGTTTTAGAGAGGTGTAAAATTAATGTTACAACTGAAATAAAAGTGTAAAATATTTTACATCAAAAGTGCCTATATTTTACAGTCAACTGAGAATTATTTTCAAGTAGACCAACAATTTCAATCACCCCAAACACCATCAAATGCAGAAAATATTTTCCAAAAATCAATTTCCATCGAAACATATGAATCCTAAGCACAGGCACATGTAGACTTAAGCTAATGATCTCTAATTATCTAATAATTTTGCAAACATAGAGAATATAAGAAAAAATATATAATGCAATAATGATTTTGTCAAAATACACATCCAATTAAAAATTGAATACCAAAATTATTAAATAATTTTGATATTCAATTTTGTTTGTCTAAAGTGGATATATATGTTGCATTCAGATGATGATATATCTATTTCACTAATAAAATAATTGTTCTTAGTAATCGACGATGTTTGGCGAAGACATGTCTCCTGACTTCAAGTAATAGCCTAATAGGTTGGATTCCAAGTAATGATATTATCTCAAAGTTCAAAACAATAGGGTCCGTTTGGTACATGTGTTTAAACATATGTTTTAAGTTTTTAAATAACATTACACGCATTTTCACATACTTTTTCACCTATACGTATTTCCGAAAGATACAAACAATGTTGCTAGAACATCATTATCAAATGGCCCTTAATTTCACAATAGATGCGTAACTCTGTATAGTCTACAGATTTAGACATAAATGCTAGACAATCGTAAAGTAACATGAACAATTTTAAGGAGATGCAGTCAGGGATCTTTCAGGTTTCTTGTTCGGAGAACAGTCTACATCGCTGGATACAGGTTGCTTTGTAACAATTTTCTGTTGTAAAATGTGTCTATATGATTATGGCCTCAATAGAAGTCACATGTTGCCTTTTATAGAATTTCAAGAGTACTTCGAGAGGCTTTTCCTTTATTTTATTTTTTATACATTGGAATGCTTCCTATAGTTGTAGGTGATTGAGAATATAATAGGATCCACTACATTTGAAATGAGTTGATTTTATGGTTCAAATTAGATATTGAGCATTTATTGTTATCTCTCTAAAAAATTTAGCCTATCAACAAAATTACCAATAAAAAAAAAAAAAAAAAACCACTTGACCAATTTTACCAAAACAAACAACCTGACCTTTAAAAAATTTTAAACCAAATAATTTTGTCCAGCAATATGCATCAAAGACAATTATAAAAAAATTATAAAAAAAAATAAAAAACCGAAGCAGCTAAACAATAGGGCTAGAGGCTGAAGCCACCCCCTAATTCCAAATCCTAACTCCGTCTCCGTTGGGCATCCATTGTTATCTCTCTCAGTGATGCACACTTTGTGGGAGGGAATTAAAGTTCTCGAAATAACAGTCAGTAATGCCCAAAAAGGCAAAAGAACTTTTTTATTTAACTGTTGTTCGTTTTTATTTGATGCAGATACGTATAATATTGTGACTGCTACAACAGTCCTCGTGGGTTACACAGGGCATTCTTGGGGGGACGCAGAACCAATTATTCAGTGCTTGATTAAACTATAGCTGGCTAATGTTTTTGTTGCCATACATACCATACATAGCAGAAGTATTACTTTTAGTAAAAACAATAATATTTAAGGAGAAAGCCGGGATACCTAAGGTGAGACCGCACTCCTCCTCGAGTTTGGCCGTGGTCATAACACGAACTTGTATAGGAACACTGCTTGGAGCTGTAGCGTTTGCCCTCACTATCTTATGGAGGCAATTACATATGGCGATATCTCCGTGGCGGTACGCGTTGTCATTGATGATGTTGAGGCCTTGACAGCAAGTTTTAAGCGAGGGTCAGTCAGGTTTCCAGTTTGGAAAATATTCTTACAGGGTTCGAGATAAGGAGCCAGAATAGACACTTGGAAGGACAATTCCAGCTTTAGTTGTAGTGAATAGGCAGCTCTAGTTGTAGTGAATAGGCTGAGCAGGAGGAAGGGGAGGAACAATTCTTTCATGACAAACCTCATTTTGTTTCCTTACACGGTTTTGCTTTGTTAATATTTTGCGTTGTATGAAGTGTTTGTGGCCTCAACCCCAGTCATTGTGCACCCTTTTATAGAGTTTTCATGGGGAGTATTACAAGAGGCATTTATTTTAGTAGGCTAACTTTGAATTTTCGCCGTTAATTGGACCAACCAAATTGTAGTTCTTCGATCTAATTCCATTATGTACTTCACCTTTGGTTAGCCCCCACAGTTTATTAAGGTATAATAGCATGATCAGATTCAAGCTGATGGCCATGGTAGAGGTACGTAGCATATTTCTATTCATGCCTTTATTCCTTTCAACTACACAGTGGTGGAGCCACATGCATGTTTGGGGCCTTGGCCCTACAAAATTTTAATTTTTTTTTTTTACAATATAGGTATATATTTTAAATATTTAAAGGTTGTATAAATAATAAAAAAATAAAAAATAATAAAAAGAAAGAAAGAAAGAAAGAAGAGTTGATCCCCAAAAAAAAGTATTGATTAACTAATTTAGTAATTCTTCTCAAAAAAAGATAGTTTAGAGTTGATATACAAACATTGCAATAGAATGAAATAATTAGGTATAAGTTTTGTAAGTAAATAGTAAAACCCTCTAATTTTTAGCTTAATTTCAAATCCTATTATTGCGTTCAAATCATTCAACATTAAAAATATATGCAATTTGGTTGAAATTTTCTATTCTCAAGATTTTAACAAGAAAAAAAAAATGTCATGTGAGACTTCAATTATAACATTATGATTTTGATTTGTCATACATTAATGAAGTTTTACAAACATTTATATATTAAAAATGAAATTATGAATATTTTTGCTATAAAATAATAATTGATGAAGTTTATTATGTGAAGTATTATTGTTGAGCATATTTGATGGAAGATACTATATTCGTTTTTTTTTTTTTTTTTTTTGGTTCTATATATTTGTATGTTGTTTACCCATTATACAATGTTTGTATACTTATTAGAGTTTAAGAAAATTATAAGTTTCTCTTATAAAGAAGATCTTGTTTTAGGTGTGTATATATACATGTATATTAAAGTTGATAATTTTGTGTATATGTATATAACTTACTCTAGAATAAAAAAAAAAGTTAAAATTTATATTTTTCATACACAGACATAAATTATGTGGATTTTTTTAGGATAGTTTCTATTTGTGATTTAAGTTTATCTAACACATATTTTGGCCCTCAACTCAAGATTCTTGCTCCGCCACTACAGCTACATCAATAACTACCTTCATTATTTTTCTCTTAATTTATAAGAATATACAGGGAATTGGTCAAGAGTAATATGATCTTTGAGATAACTGTGAAACATAACATTTGTCTAAGAGCATCTGTATCAGATGTGCCAAATGTGCCAAATGCCAAATATTTGGCACATTTGGCACACCAAACACTAAAAACACTCATTTATCAAATGTGTTAAATGTTCTAAATTTTGCAATATGCTACAGTGCCATCACAATTTTGGCACTGTACGGACAAATGTGGCATAATATATTATTATTTTATTATGTTTTCTCTTTCCTCATCACAGTATCATATCACTCTCTCCGTCTCATCTCTATCTTCTCTCTCATCTCTGTCTTCTATCTTCGTCTTCCATAGCACACCGAAGACAATGGCCACCACTCAATGCCACCGATCACACCACTCGATGCCGCCGACCAATGGCCACCACTCTTCTCGCTTCGGGTTCTTTTTTTTTTTTTTTTTTTTTTCTTTTTCTTTATTCGTTCACTTTTTTTGGTTGTGGTTTGATGGGTGGGTTCGGATGGTGGGTTGAGTTTCATGGTTGATGGGTTATGGCGGTGGGTTCGAGTTGAGTTTATGGGTTGATTGTGGGTTATGGCGGTGGGCAAATCGGCTGGTGGTGGGCGAATCGATTGTGGGTTATGGCAGTGGGCGAATCGGCTGGTGGTGGCGAATCGTCGGTGATCGCAAGCATAAACAGTGTAAGGAAACAGAATTAGGTTTTTTTTTTTTTTTTTTTTTTTTTTTCAGCAATGTTCCTCCCCTTCCTCCTTCTCTGCCTATTCACTGCAACTAGAGCAGCAACTCCCCCACCCGCATTAGTCCCATATGTGCTCTTGTGACGCCATATTTCCAACCCTGCAAGGATATTATCTACACTGGAAACGTTGAATAATAAGGTGTGCACTTTGAGGGAATGGGCCACGTTTTTGTACACATGATTAAAGCTAAAGTGGACCTAGAATATAAAACGTTGAATAATAGAAACAAGGAAGGTCACACCCTGCTGCCCTTTCAGGCAACTCGTGCAAGTATGCATGCACCACATAAGGCCATAGGTTTGTTTCCGCAACATTGACCCACGAAAAGTTTTCATTTGGGCCAAACCCATATGAATTGGTAAAATCGTGAAATTGTCACTCAAAATGGCAGTTCGACTAAAGATAGGGTTCCCCATAAATCGAGGGTTATTCCTTTGAAGTTGCCACTTATTCTAATTTAAGGGAAAAAAAATCTTGTAATAAAAGAAAATTTTATTTCCATTGATTGCACAATTGAATTTACATTTGATTAGAAAAAAAATTACATCGTCTTAGTTCTAGCTAGAATTTAATTTCTTGCAAGGCTTTGATTGTTAATAACATTCTAAAAGTGAAAATTACATGGATAAAGCTTAAAATACGAACTATTAACCTAAGATCAGACATTAAGTTACGAAGAGGGAAAGTGTTCGGTACTCACCCTGCTTGGTGAATCTATCTTCTAGAATATCATGGTTTCATGCCATTCGAGGGCATCCAAACATTTCACAAAGAGAAAAACGATATGATATTGTGTGAAAAGCATATCTAGAATTAGGATTTTGAAAAAAAGAGTTTTGAGCATGTGAGTTTATTTCATAAACTCCAAATAGATCTATCATATTCTAAATTAGTGCCTAATACCTTCTCATCTCCATAACCTAGCCCTTAGATTCAAGTCTCTAGTTTGTAAATCAAGTCCATATCTAATGTAGAACAAACTAACATGGCCTTCCTGGACTCTCACACATGCCTAAATTTCATCAAAAGTCAGAATAAAGTCCCACTTGTTTTGGAATGGCCCTTAAAATTAGTAGTTTATGATTTTGCATTTAACTCAATTTTGCCATTTTTGGTAAATTTCGGTATTTTGTCACCCAATCACGTAATTAGTGTGAATTAGGGTTTTAAATGTTTTTCTCAGAATTTATATGTTTTGTAGCCATCAAAGGCAAATTGGACTATTATCAATAAACACGAACTTTTGTCAAATTCTTTCTTTGATGGATTCCAGTTTATCTCCTTGTGGATTCAAGGAAACACCTCGTGAATTTGAGGTTTACTACCAGAAGCTAATAGTTTAGTTTTTGTTCCATTAAGAGAGCATCGTGTGTGCTTTCTTTAGGCTTCTGCAACATCAATATCTCTTAAATGCTTCATGTTCCTAGAATATAACTAAAGAAAGAAAGTAATATACAAATTTTCTTTTATTAGAATGTTAGTAGGGCCAAAATCTTGCAATTTTCTTTTTCACATTATGTAATTAGAACCAAAGTCATATAATCATTATTTTCTTTTGATTCATTAATGTATTTCATGTGATTATTCAATAAAAGAGTATAGTTATGAAGGGTTTTTTTTTTTTTTTAATTAAAATAAGTAGCAACTCCACACACACACACACAAACACAACATTCCCCCAAGTTTTTCCAAAACCTCTAGCTTAGCCGAAAAGTGAGATCCTCACACCTATTCCCATCAAATTCTTTACATTTTTTTTGTTTTTTATTTATTTTCAAGAAATTGAAATCAATAGACGATGATAGTTCTATCCACCACAGTATCAATCTATGAGATTTTCAGGGCATCCCATCAGTAGGGAGTGCAATAACCCGGTCAACGACGACTAACTTAGCGAGTTTTACGTGATATACAACAAGCACTCGCAAATATCTATGCTAGGATGGGGCCATTGAAGAATGGAAACAATAGGGATATCTTCAATGGAGATGTAACTCATGGGCAACCTATTGGTAAGAAAATCTCATATTGGCCTTATAAGAGAATTACTAGTTTAATTTAATGGTTATTTTTATAAAGAAGATTTTTTTGATTGGTTACTTGATCTAGAGGATTTATTTGATTATGAGAATATTTATGAAGAGAGAAAAGTTAAACTTGTTTTGTATAAATTTAGGGAGTATGCCTTGCATTGGTGAGAACAAGTGCAATTTGATAGACTCATACGAGGTAAAGAAAATATTTGTTCATGGCCAGGGATGAAAAAGATGCTTGCGATTAGATTTTATCCTTTGGAAGAGCCATATATTCCACCATTAAAGGAAGAATTGCCTGTTGAAGAAAATATGGTTCTTGATGAAAATTATGTAGAAGTCAAAAAACAAAATATAGAAATTTATAAGGAAATTAATGAAGGCCTTGTTATGGAAGAAGATCCTAAAGTCAAGGTTATTTTGGAGGAGAATAATGAAAATCCTTTTGTAGAGAAAGATCTTGAAGTCAAGATGGTAGAGACCATTGTGGAAGAAATTGAAGAGGAAAGTTTCAAGAATCTCAATGAAATCAAATCATATGATTGCCAATCTCAAGATCCTTTTTTTTTTTGTGGTAAGTAATACACCGAAGTTTATTGATTTTATTGGGTTAATAGATTTGATTCATACTTTGTTTGTTTCGCTGGACAACCTTCTATAAAGATAGTTTTTCGCATTTTTTAGTGTTTGGTAGCACAACCAAAAAAAAAAAAAAAAAAAACCCGGTCAACGGAAAACAATCTTTAGTCAAAGGAAAACCCTAATAAAAATAAGGCTTATTTTTTATAAGTTGTTTTCCAAATTTTTTTTTTTTTTTGGGGAAAACAATCTCTCTCTCACTCATTGCATCTCCTATAAATATTATATTCTTCTGTAACCATGGGAAACATAATTTTTTGGCGCTCTCTCTCTCTCTTATGGTAAGCTCTCTAACTTTTTCTCTCTTCCCTTTACCTTTTCTCTAATCATATATTCTTTGCTTTGAATTTCAAGCTTGATTTTTTTTCTCTAAGAAATTTTCATTTTGATGGATTCCAGGCAGAAATTACTTTTTTTTTTTTTGAAATTAAAAACAAATACTTTATTGATGTAAAGGAAAACATGTACAGAGTAAGACATGCCAACACTATGCATGTTACGGTACCAAACCAACCACAGATGCTTCAAAAAAATTATAAAATGAAAAATGACTTTCTAGAACACAAAAACATGCTTATCCTTTAAACCTAAGTAGACGAAACTTGTTGATATGCCTCCAAAACTGCATTCGCTCCTTCTAGAATCACTTGTGGCTGTGTTTGAATATTCTCAAAATAAACTTTGTTTCTTGCATTCCATATTGCCCAAGATAGAACTGCCCATTGCTCCGATTCCTTCCTCCGGGCAAAAGTTACATCTTTTCGCACATAAAAGTGCAAAAATAAATAAATAAATAAGAAGTAGAAAGAATGACTGAAGTAAAAGACAAAAATTTAAACATAGTGCCTATATTCCTCTAAATTGCTTTTTCAAACACAATCTTTACGTTATATAATGAATGATAATTATTTAGGAGAATTGCATTTATTGGGAGATACATTATGCAGATACTATGAAGTGATCATATATTATGCAGATACATTATACATGACGTAGATACCCATATAAGGATGAAACTCATTGCTTTTTATGCGCTATGTATGTAAGGGTGGCTTAATGTATTTGGGGCCTAAGGCGAAAACTAAAATTGAGACCTTTTATATGGAGTATTTAAATACGATTAAAAAAAATATATTGCTTAAACTTTATTATCTTGTTTTAGATGCAAAAATTACTACTAAATTACTAATTAACATGAACTACATATTTTTTTTTTTCAAAGTCTATACACAAAATATTTGACAAAACTTTTCACACCTATTGATGTGAGTAAGTAAAAGAGTGATGTTAGTGATGGACTTAAATAAGAACTAGTAAAAAAAAAAAAAAAAAGAACTAGTAAAAGTTTGTTAACTCAACCTTTGAAAAATGTAGTGAATTTTTTTTGTGTATTGCTTTTCTTTTCTTTTTTTTTCTTTTTTTTTTTTTAATATTTGAGAAGTATTACATTTACAATATTCTCACAACAAATCTTAGGTGTTAAGTTGTTACTGATTTTAATTTGAATTCACCATTGAAATTAACTTTTGTCATTAATAACAGCCTGTAACAACCTACCGCTTAAGATTTATTGTGAAAGTGTTGCAAAAAATATTGTGGATGTAGCATTTCTTTCTGTTTTTTAAAAATATTATTTTATTTACTATCTAATATTTGAACTTAATTTATATTGTTATAATGGGGGGAAAAAATATCACTATTGGTTAAAATTTGGGGGCATTTTTTCTACTTGGGGTCTTAGGCGACCCCAACATTTGCTTCCAGTATAGAGCCGACTTTGTATGTATGTACGGTTCATATATATATGTGTGTGTGTGTGTGTGTGTGTGTGTACATGTTACTGTCTATATAAATGAGCAAGATGAGTGGTAAAGATCATGAAAATTTGACAACTAATTTTGACTGTATTTATTTTTAAAATTTTAGTATAAAAACCAAATTCATTCTTGGGTTTTTATTTATATTGATTATGTTAGTTTTGTTTTGTTTGTTTGTTTGTTTGTTTGTTTGTTTTTTTCTTTTTTCTTTTTTTTTTTTTTTTTGAGGGGGAAATTGATTGCTTTAGTTTTTTTTTTTTTTTTTTTTTTTTTTTTTTTTTTTGAGGGGGAAATTGATTGCTTTAGTTGGTTTACATAATACACTTGTTTTAAATTATAAAAGAAAAAAAAATTGCATACCAAACACCAGAAAACATTCTCAAGCTCATTTTCAATGTCCTTACCAAACACCAGAAAATAAAATAGTTTTCTAGAAAATACTATTTGGAAAATGAACTATTTTCCAGAAAATGCTAATATTGAAACAAACAGAGCGTCAATTGTCAATTCTTATTTGGTAAATCTCTACAATTACTGGGCTCAAGCATTCAAAGTATTTATTTAATTGAGCAGAAGATTTTAGATTTCAAAAATGAACTCGAGGATGAGTTTTTTTTTTTTTTTTTTTAAGTAGAGGGGTCTGATGTAGGGCAGAATCTACAATTTAATTTTTATAATTATTTAATTTTGGTATTTTTATCTTAAAAAAAACGTTATTTTAGGTTTAGGTGATTTATTTCGTTGTTTTTAGGTGCTTTTAATGTTTTTTAGGTCAAATTTAATTCCTGTTATGGTTAAGTATTAATTAGGACTTCTTTTATAATATATTTTCTTATCTACCAAATTTTATGAAGCCCTTAAATAGACTCCTAAGTTTGTACACGTTTTTCAAATATTATTATTAATAAAATTACAAATATTTTTTCAAATTCTTTCTCTAATGGATTTCAATATATAACATTGTGGATTAACCTTGTGGATTCAAGAAACTCGTCGTGGATTTGAGTTTTACTACCGAAAACTAACAGTTTAGTTTTTGTTATCATGTATGCTTCCTTGAGGCTTCCACCACATCAGTTACTGCCATGCAATAGAATAGAAAAAGTGAAGCTAAGAGAATCCCACATGCTTCCATTGAGATCGACTTTGCTGCTCTGAGTTGCCAGCGACCAGAGGCAAAAGATATGATGTAATCTCAATGATACTGATGCTAAGTGATACTTTGGGTTCTGTTATATACAAGGCCGAAGAGAACTATAGAAAACAGCAATGGGTTTCTTTTTTTCTTACATAAACAGAAAAAGTCAAAGGCCCAAAGCATTCGCTGGCAATTAAATAACATGTGAAAGATCATTTGAGGAAACTAGAAATGGCCCTTAAGCATGTTGAAGGGGTGGGGCCAAGGGGTTGTGATGTGAGCGTGCGTGACATAATAAGAGGGATTTGGGATGGATCTATTTCCCTTTTTCTTTGTTTATTTATTTATTTATTTATTTTTATTTTTTTTGGGCAGAATTAAAAAATGTTCTTTAGTGTAGACTTATCGACCTTACACTACGTGACGATAATAAGTAATATTATTCGTACCACCGGAGCTTTGATAGGGCTATTTTAGTTGGCACAACATAGTTATTGAAGCTCCACTAATCAAATTGCTCAACTTTTGCTAAGTATCATGTGAAGTGATACAATGACTCCTGCCCCAAATCATACCCGTGGTTATTATTCAATTTAGTATATGCATTGACTTTGTTTTCAAATGTGTGTAAGATTATGACTCTTGAGAATTTTTTCAATGATTTTCTAAGTTGCATTATATTTTATTCTATGATATGGAGTACATTTTTTGTCCACAGTAGGACAAATTTTTAACCTCAAATTTTCTGCTTATGATCGCACTAAATAAAGCTCTACTTAGTTTCAACCATTAACCCATCACACATACAAAGAAAGCATCCTATTGTTTGCTAGGGTATGCAACATGACATAGTATACAACCACAATAATAAAAATTGTGGAATGTTGTGTGATGATTGCATTCAACCACAATAATAAAAATTAAGTTTTAATCCTAAATTTTTAGAGTTGGATAAGGGTCGGCTATATGTATTTTTTTTCTGTCATTCTATTCTATCCGTAATTAAATAAATATTTTAATCAAAATTTAAATAATAAAAAAATCTCACTTTAAATTGTTACCATATGCATTGAATTTTATTGCAAAAAGTCTTGTAGTTGAATTGGAACCTCTTCATAATTCTAATAGAGATATCTAAGTTCAAATCCCCCTCTCCATTATAACTATTGAATTATGAAAAAATATGGAGAATTTTTTTTTTTTTTTTGGATCAGCCTTGTGGGCACAAAATTACTATTTAATGAGGCAACAATAATAATTTTTGAAAAACTAAGACTAGAAAAAAAAAATGCTGATTAAATTTGCCAAGTGCCTTGTAATTGAATTATTGACTCATTTCCATACACAAAGTGCTTGGAGTTCCTGAAAGGAGGGTGTTAGAACTGCAGGGTTAAAAAAGGAAAAAGTAGTTTTACGAATTTTATTGTCTTTTACAACATTACTAAGGTGAATAGTAGAAAGTTATAAAATATATCAGGTGTTCCAAAACCAAGGGAAAAGTACATGTATTAAAAACATCTCCAATAGAGTAGGTAAAGCCAAAATATAGAGAATGAAACCAGGAGAAGAAGAAGAAAAAAAAAAAAAAAAAAAAAACGAGCTCCAATAGCTTCTATAAAACTCAAAAAGTTTTTTGCTAATGAACAGTCTTTCTCCAAACTTGATGTGCTACTGTTCATTAGTAAAAGAATAAAACATAATAAAAATTAGCAAATAAAGGAGTGGGGATGGGGGTATGGAGATATGTGTATTAAAAAATTAATAAATAATGAATGAAGAAATAATATTTAAATGAGATAGAGAAATGATAAAGAATCTATTGGAAGATGTATTTGAAAAAGTAGGTAGGTAAAAGGTAAATGTCACTGTTCACTATCCAAACAATACAAAAATATAGAGAAGCTGTTGGAGATGCTTTAAATAAAGTTGGCTATATTAGCCTTAGGGACGGACCCAGGAGGGGGCCCGAGCCCTCCTGGGCCCATATATATATATATATATTAGTTATAATATATTTTATTTTTGTAGTTAGGCCTCTTCCAAAACCTTAGGCCACTTTCTCTTCAATAAGTCTAACTAGTCTCACTTAAATAGCAACTATCAAACCCAAAAACTTAACAAAAACAATAAAAACATTCACAATGGTAATTGTATTTTAACAAAAAAAAAATACTAACAAAGAACCAAAAAATCGTGTGCTATAGGAGAAGCTAAAGCTAAATGTTTTACAATTATAGTAAACTGGTATAAATACCAATTGACAATAGCAAGTTAATTAAAAATAAAATACAATATTTTATTAAAATTATATCTCTTCCTTCAATTAAAAAAACTCAAACTTTCTCGCTTACTTTATTATTTTAAATGAAGTGATAAAAAAATAGAACATTTGATATTTGGTGTATTGTAAAGTGATATGATAAAATAGATAAAGTAAATTTTCGAAGTGCTAAAAACTAAAATTTTTAGCACCACCACTATGAATGCTCCAACTTCAAAAACAACAACAAAAAAATAAAATAAAATAAAATAATCCTAGCCAGCCTAGTATTAAAAAAAGGACCCGGCTTCTGTCCAGTGGAAATTTCCACTTGGCACATGTCCACTATCCAGCATGTCCAGTGGAAACTTCCACTAGACACAAGCCACACCCTTAAAAAAAATAATAAAAAATTAAAAATTAAAAAAAAAAAAACCTTATTTTGTTTTTGTTCTTGTCTTTATTAGTAAATGATTGCATCTTAATGTATTTAAAAAAAACGATTTTGAGTATTTATAAATTTTAATATTATATGGATGCTTATTTGGAGTTTTTTTTTTCTTTATACTCAAGCCCCACTAGCTTAAAATCCTAGGTTGCCAAAGGCCTTATAGCTTAATTGACACCTTCCCATACACAAAGTGCTTAGGGGTCTAGGGGAAAGAAGTTCGAGCTGCAGGGTTAGCAGCATGTTGTAATTATCTCTCAAAAAAAAAATCCTAGGTCCGTCCTTAATTAGCCTGAAATACAGAAATAATGAAACATAATTTTTGCATCTATTTTTCTATTGGTCCCGAAATTAGAATACATAATACATGTATTTGTGCCCCACCCAAAGGGCAATTCTTATGGTACCTCTCTATCAACGTAAAAAATTGAAAGCACTTTATGGATTAAAATGCTAACAGCTTATGTGCTAACTATATCCCAAAATAATTAGTCTAGTTAAAATTTATATTTTTTTAAAAATATTTATAAAGCTCAAACTAACCTAATACATACCCGATGTGTGACTCAACTCGCACCACACAACACACCTATGTTGTAAAAACTAAAAATAAAGAAAAGTTCTAATCATATCTGTACGTTTTTAGACCCTTTAAAACACAAGTTGTTTAACCTAGTTATTTAGTCAAGTGATTACTTAGATAAATTATTCAGATCTAGGTTAACACATTCAAATCATATCATGTAAGTAATATGGAAATATAACGAACACACGATATGATAACTTAAGAAAACCAAACCAGTAAAAAAACCTAGGGAGGATTTAACCCGCCTATCCTCAAGATAAAAACAGATCCACTATGAAAAAATTGAAGTTTGTACAATAAGACTTAGACCACTAACATCCTATTGCTACCTCGAGTAGAAAACTTACTACCACGACCACAAGACAGCTCGGAATCTACGGACTAAATTCTTTCCTTAATCCACTGCAACCACAAGTTCTCCTACTTGTGACTTTGAGACTCCACTCAAAGGTTTCAGATCTTCTTTAAGTTCTTTATGCAGCAACTGAAGCAATCACCAAATTTTTGACATGAATTTTGATTTTGATAACCCTAAGTGTGTATGAAGGTAAACACCTCTAGATCTCACAAGAGATTCAACACACAGCACACAAAAGACTTCTAAATGTAGCTAAGGTTTTTTCTTTTATACTTAGAGTAAAACATAAAACCCTACACGTCAAATCGGGCTTGGGCTGAGTTGGAAAATTCTGGAAAAAAATTAATCTGCACGAAGTTCGATTGATCGAGCTTTGCAGATTTAGACCAATAAATCCTACAATCACTCGATTCCAACTTTTACAAATAAACACACTTTGAGCAAGTCTAAACCTAGACTCTATGTTTTGATAATGGTTTGTTAACATAATACATAATGAAGTTCTAATACATTTAGTTCCTAAAGTCTTAGAACCTAACAATATCTAAGTTATTCCCCAAAATAACTAGTCTAATTACAATTGATACTTCTTTTAAATTATAATGCCTATATCATACCAGTAAATGCTTGATATGGAACTCACACTCAACTATTTCAATTGAGTGCCCAAATCCATAACATCACAAGTAATGTCTCTTTTCCTACTATTAATTTTATATTAATTAGTTAATAAAACATTTGAAACTATTGAGATAAATATTTTTCGCTAACTATGTTCTCTATTTATGTATGTGAAATTATTTTCCAAGAAGAATGTATGAAAGAAAATTCTTTAAAAAATTTCATAATTCTATTGGTATTTAAGTTTATAATTAACTATTTCTAAATTTTTAAATTTTTTTGTTAAAAGTCCAAATTTGGTAAAGATGAGGTATAAAACTCATGTTTTACACCATCTAATAAAAGATTGTGATATCAGTCTTTTGCTTAAAACTCAATACATCCTACTACACCTAATATCACCACATTAGCCTTTTACTTGCAACTTGAAATTTGGTGTTTATTGAGATGTTATCCTCTATGGTCAAATATATTTATGTTTTTGTAATATGATGATGTAACATGGTATAAACCAAATAGTTTACATAAAATCCTTATAAAATTGAGTACAATATTAGGATACATAAAATAATACAACTTTGTGCAACAACTCGCCACGTGATGACTTATGGGTGGTAGAGGTGTGATGGTGGGCCATGTGGGGATATGCCTCTACCACTCTCAACTTGTCACATGGCGAGTTAGGGCACAAAGTTATGTCATTCTATGTGTCTCTAGCATTACTCTATAAAATTTAATCTCTTTTGTTATGTAAGTAAAAAAAAAATAAATAAATAAAAGAAGTATCAATTAATGTTTTCCAATTGAGAAGAAAGCTACTCATATTTTGAGATAAATCTCTTTCTCTTTCTCTTTCTCTTTTTTTTTTTTTTTTTTTTTTTTCTTAGTTAAAATTTTATAGGATTGGAATAAACTGTTCATTCATTTTNACATTATGTGTTCCTACCAACGGAAAAAAGCACTTGCCCAGTTGCATTATTAACATAGCTATCTACGGCCTCAAATTATAAATTCTAGCAAAAATATTTTTTATTATTTGAGAGGTTTGCAAAAAGTCTCATGCTAAATTTACAGAGCTCTATATTTATAATATTTTCACAACAAATCATAAGTAATAAGTTGTTATGGGTTCTAATTTGAACCCATTAATAAAATTATTTTTTGTCCAACTTAAATTTGTTGTGAAAAAAACTTACAAATATTACATTTCTCAATTTAAATCTTATTTCTTTGAATAGCATTGTTGACACATATTTCTCGAACCTATTTTCCTAGAGGTCTCCAAATTAAAATTCATGAGACTTGTAGTAGTACAATGCAACAAAGTTTTTGCACCTATTTTCCTAAAGGTTCCCAAATTAAAATTTACTGTACACGTTTATTGCCCTCTGCCAGAGGGTAATTTTTAAGGACCAGTTGGATTGAGGGGAAAAAAGAAAGTAGAGTAAGTTAGATGGTTATAATGCATTACTAAAAATGAGGGTCTATGACCTTATACAATGACCCTACTAACTAAAACTTCCCAATCAAAATTATCATGCACCATAGAAAAGTGGGTAATTCTCAAGGTACATGTCGTGTGTTTCATAGTTTACCTCAGAAATCGCATTGTTTTTGAGCACTTCCCCTAATATTATGCTACGTACCTCTATCGGCGTAAAAATTAAAAACACCTAAGCGATAGGTATCAGTTAGTATGCTTTAGAGTGGCCATAAGGCTTCAAAATTATTTTCCCACATAAAAATGAATTTTTATGAAGGTTTTTTTTTTTTTTTTTTAATTTCAAAGTTAAAAAATAATAATAGGTAAAGCAAGATTTGAATTATAGAATTACACGTTGGAAACAGCAAAATTTATATGAATTGATTTATTTACCCTTTTTTTATAGAAACAATTGATTTATTTACCTACACCTTTTCATCACTATCGGTTACTTTTTTCTTTTTTTTTATAGAAACCGTTCCTCCATGTTTGGCAAACTCAACACATAATAGATAGAAATCTTTACATACCCTTTCAAAGAGAAGATTTATACCATATATAACAAAAAAGACATACTTTGTCATGGCCATCAACTTTTTTTTTTTAGGAGAATCAAGGCCATCAACTGCAATGTGCTAATTAAATATACTATTTAAGCTTAATGGACTATGTGCTAACAAGTTGGGAGACCTAGGGTGGTACATAATGGAATTAGAAAAGCAACAATTTGGTTGGTCCACCTATAACCATAATAGAAAATCCAATAGAAAAAACTTCAAGTGAGCCAACTATACTAAATGCCTTTTGGACTGTACCCCTCATGAAAACTCTATAAAAGGGAGCAATGTCTTGTGTTGACTCAAATCTGTATTTTTTTTTTTTTTTTTTTTTTATGGTGAAAAATCTGTATTAGCAAAGAAGTGAAAAAAAAAAAAAAAAAAGAATGAGGAAAAATCTTACACTTGCATATACTTATACTCAAGATCTTACACTATGACAATCCAGTGTTTGACAAGCTGATTTGGTGTAAGTTTTTTTTTTTTTTTTTTTTTTTTTCATATTTTAAGCTGATTGGGCCTATTTTTGGACTATTTTTGGCATCTGGGCCTAAAAAAAAAAAAAAAAAAAGTTGATTGTGATTGGGCCATGATTTGGTCCGAGAATTAGGCCCAAATTAGCTGGACGGGCCCGCGGAGCCCGACAGGGGGGTCCGAGCCCCAAAAAAAACCCGGTTAGTAAATAGGCCGGGTTCAAGCTATCGGTCTTGGCCCGCAGGTCGGATCCAGGTATGGAAAAACCCTGCCCAAACCCAACCCGTTGCCATTCCTAGTGTTGAGGCAAAAAAACACTTAATACAAACACAAAATATTAGCAAAGCATAAACCGTGTAAGGTAACAAAATGAGGTCTGTCATGAAGTCAACGTTCCTCCCTTTCCTCCTGCTCAGCCTATTCGCTACAACTAAAGCAGCTGCCTTATGTGCTGATGTGGATGCAGCTCTCCAGGCCTGTGATACTATTCTCAAAACTGGAAACCTGAACGATCCCTCGCTTGATGGATGTTGTGCAGGTCTCAAGAAGATCACAACCATTTCGGCCACCATCGGAGCCAAAGCAGCATGTCAATGTGTCCATGCGGCACTAAGTATTGCAGCCAATCCAACTTCAGTCGCTCTTGGTGGTGGTGTTGATATCTCCGCCCAATTGATGGTAAAATGCGGCGTCAATCTTGGCTAATGCTACGGTCGGTTGTTAAAATTAATAATGGGCTATATATATTTACTAGTACTAGAAATAAGACTGTTGTTGCATGTGTATGGTACGACAGCAAAAAATACAAGCTAGCTAGCTAGTTTAGTTAAGCACTGAATAATGGGTTGTGGCTCCAAGGATGGCCTTTGTACCCCACAGCAGGAAGATTGTTTTAGCAATCTAGCTACAATAATAAATGTATCTGTATGATCAACTAGTAACCAATAATAAAGAGAAGTGTTTTGTCTCTCTGGGCATCACTGGCTATGTTATTTCGAGAACCAAAATTTCATCCCACATGGTGCGTGTCACTGTCAGAGAGAAGACACAAAATGCTAATAATAAAATGCTCAAAAACAGGTTCCCATTTTTCCAACATAATTTCCTTCAATTCATCTCTTCAAAATTGTTCATCATGCATTATGGTCTTCTGGCATGCGCCAACATAGTGACTGAGGTAGAAAATTTCTTAGGGGTCAAGTTCAATATAAAACTAATAAAAAAAATATCCAAAAAATAACCTATGCACAAAATATATTTGTAATATTTTTATTTATTTATTTTAGAAATGCTATTTTCTACATATAACAAAGTATATGTATAACATTAATAAAAATAAAAGATTTTTAACTCCTAACTATGAAATCAATATTTAATATTATTTCTTCTAAAATGATTAAAAAAAATGTTCATATCTCTAATTTTCTAAATTAAAAATTAAAAAAATAAAGAATGTTTTTATTAAAAATATTTACTTATATAATTCTAGAATATACTATTAGGGTATAAGAGTAATTAATAGAAAGGAATAGTGCATTAATAATATATAACTTTTTCTATTTTTATGAAATAAATTAAATACACTTTAAATTAATTTGTTATTTATAATATAAGAGTAATTAGAGGAAATAAAAATGATGCATTATTCATCTAAATAAATTTACATGTTTTTAGTAAAGATAGAGGGGTCATTATTTAAAATTTATATCTAAATATAAATTGGTTCAACATATTACTTGAAGTCATGCGTACTGAATCCCTTTGTCTTATGCGCCGAACATGCATGGCCTTAGTGCATTACAGATTACTACTCCAATTAAGAACAATTAATTAATTAATTAATGAAATAGTCATAACATCATCTTTATTCAATATATCCACTTTAAATAGTAAATAAAAAACTACATACCAACAAATTTAGGTACAAAGATACTTCTATTTTGATAATCACAAAGACACTTCTTTAGGAATAAAATTGTGCCCCCAATAAAGTAATAGCCACTTCACTTTTAATTTTTTCATGCTCTTAAATAAACCCTCTAAGTCTGTACATATTTTTTAGAGATTATTATTAATAAAATTACAGACGTTTTTAATAATTTAGTTTGTCTTCCAAAGAAAGTACGGTGTGTGCTTTTTTCAAGCTTTCACGACATCAATTATTGCCCAGCAAGAGAAGAGAAGAAGTGAAGCTAAGAGAATCCCACATGCTGCCATTGAGATCGACTTTGCTGCTCCGAGTTGCCAGTAATCGGAGGCAAAAGATATGACGTAACCTCAATGATCCTGATGCTAAGGGGTACTTTGGGTTCTGTAATATACAAGGCCCAAGAGAACTATAGAAAACAGCAATAGGTTTCATTTTTTCTTGCATAAACAGAAAAAGTCAAAGGCCCAAAGCATTTGCTGGCAATTAAAGGACATCTGAATGATCATTAGAGGAAACTCTTGGAAGAAATGGCCCTTAAGCATGTTGAAGGGGTGGGGCCAAGGGGTTGTGATGTGAGCGTGTGTGTGACATAATAAGAGGGATTTGGGATAGATCTATTTCCCTTTTTTTTTGGTTTTTTTTTTTGGCTGAATTAAAAAAATGGTCTCAAGTGTGGACTTATTAGTCCTACAGCATGTGACGTTATTGCATAATATTATATGTACTACCGGAGCTTTGATAGGGCTATTATAGGTGACACAACATGTTGGAAATAAAGGAGAGATAATACCTGAATTTTCCTTGGAAATTTACACAATTTGATTTTACCAAGAGAGGTGGCAGAGATGAGGCGTGGACCAAGTCACTGTCTTGAGACAAATCGTGCCGTCTACGGTATATCCGATGTAGTTAGACAAATAGTTTCTGCACATTGCCCCCAGGATACAACAGCCCAGCCACCTTTTGCTGATTATCCTTGCGAGCCTACACTGCTCGTAGGATATAAACTCTTTATAGTACTTTCTTTTCCTAGAAAAGTTTGTAAAAGATAGAATATTTTTGTAAGTTGTAAAAAGTAATAGATGGTAAGTGTTTAGGACAATAAAAACTATTTTTGAAAAATTTTCAGCTTTGTAATTCAAGAATAATCTGTCTCTCGTACTTTATTTCTTTCCATATATATATATATAGCCGGACCTTTAACTTCTCCTTAGCCAAAAAGTCAAAAAGATTTGATATCAATTAAATACTCATAAAAATATTGAAATTAATAATATAATCAATGGCTTTCTTAATATATATATATATATATATATATAACCGGTCAACAAAGCTCCTGTACGTTGAGAACAAAAAAGAAAGAAACATGATCTATGCATTTAATATCTCATAAAGTGGCTGAAGGCTAAAAGCCAAAACATGTAATACAATTTCAAATATGTATAAATGTTGTCATTTGCTTTTTACTTTCTTTAAACTAAATAGTAAACACTTGTGTATATATGGTAACATAAAATAATTCAGCAATAACTATATATTTAAGTGCTGAAATTCTACCATATATGACGTTATTATGTCATATTAAAATAAGATAATAAAACCAAATATACTGGCAATTATGGTATTAATATTACATTAATGTTCATAAAATTTCCTGATTAAAACCATTGACAAAAGCTATTCAAATTTTGAATTAAATTTGAATTTCAAAATTTAGCATTCAACGTATTTGACATTAAGGGATAATTGATACACATAAATGAGTATCAAAATAGATATAATATTTTTTATTAAAATATCCAACACAACACAATTATTGAAGCTCCACTAATCAAACTGCTCGATTTTTACTAAGTATCATGTGAAGCAATACAATGACTCTTGCCCCAAGTCATACCCTTGGTTATTATTCAATTTAGATTATTCATTGACTTTGTTATCAAATGCGTGTAAGATTATGACTCTTGAGAAGATTTTCAATGATTTTCCAAGTTGCATTCTTTTTTATTCTATGATATGGTGTACCTTTTTTGTCCACAATAGGACAGATTTTTAACCTCAAATTTTCTGTTTATAATCGCACTAAATAAAGCTCTACTTAGTTTCAACTAGGGCTATCCAGACCCGACCAGAGCCCGACAACCCGGCCAAACCGCCCGTCGAAGACCCGATTCCGGCCTGAACCGAAGGTCCAGTCAGTCGGCAGCGGGTTTCCGTTCTCAAGAACCGACACCGGCGGGTTGAGTGGCGGGTTTGCTTCTCCAAAACCCGAGCAACCCGAACCCGACCGGAGATGTATAAAAAATCCGGCCAAACCTGCAAAATCAAGCCAATCCGAGGAGATCTCGACCAAATCCGAGGAGATCTCGACCAGATCCGACCAATTCCAGCAATTTTTAGTGAAAATTTTCAGATTCCTGCGAAAAAAATGTAGAAACCGGCGATATTTTCCAAATTTCGGCATAATTTTTCAGATTCCGACTAGATTTTCCAGATACCGGCGATATTTTTCAGATTCTGGCGACTTTTTTTTTTTTTTTTTTTTTTTTTTTTTTTTTTTTTTTTTTTTTCAGATTTCGAAGATTTTTTTACTCCGGCGCCCGACCGACCTGACCGACACTCACCCTCACCCGAAACCTACTCGACCGATTTTTCCGGTGGTTGGTTCGGGTTCCTCCACCCTCCCACCCGACGCCGACGGGTCGAGTCCGGGTTGGGCCCAAAACCGACCCGGCCCGACCCGTGGACAGCCTTAGTTTCAACCATGAACCCATCACACATACAAAGAAAGCATCCTATTGTTAATTGCTAGGAAATGCAACATGACATTGCATACAAGTGATACAACCACAATAATAAATTGTGGAATAGACAGCAACACGTTTATGCAAATCAAAACGTTTGATAATAATGCTATTTGTGTTTGATAACAATGCCAGTGTAGACAGCAGTACAACTGAATTAACCTGTATATTCCTATAACATTGAACAAACACATAAACGCATGTGTGAAAAATACAAACATTTTGATTTGTACAAACATGTGGCTATCTATTCCAATAAAATTTTTCCAAAATTGATTTACTATTGTTAGATTCTAAGAAATTAGGAACTAATATATTAGAACTTCAATATGTATATGTTGGCAAACCATGATCAAAAGGTTTAGTCTAAATTTAGGCTGCTCAAAGTGTGTGTGTATGTGTAAAGTTGGAATCGAGTAACTACAGGAAATTACTATTCAATTTCTGCAAGACTCGATCGATCGAAAATTAGACTCGATCGATCAACACTTGTGCAAAGTGTTTTTTTGCAGAATTTTTCAACTTAACCCAAGCCCATATGACGTGTAGGATTTTATGTTTTGCTCCAGGTATAAAAAGAAAAACCCTAGCCACGTTTTAGAAGTTGTTGATATGCTGTGTGTGTGAATCTCTTGTGAAATCTAGAGATGTTTGCCTTCATACATACTTAGGGTTATCAAAATCAAGATTGATGTTGAGAGCTTGGTGATCGCTTCAGTTGCTATTTCAAAGAGCTTAAAGAAAACACAAGTAAGAGTACTTATGGTTGTTGTGGATCAAGAAAAGAAGTAGTATGTGGACTCGAAGCTGTCACATGGTCGTGGTAGTAAGTTTTCTACTCGAGGTAGCAATAGGATGTTAGTGGTCTAAGTCACTATTGTAAAACTTCAATTCTTTCATAGTGGATCTGTTTGACCTTGAGAATAGTTAGGTTAAATCCTCCCTAGGTTTTTTACTGATTTGGTTTTCCTAGGTTATTATATCGTTGTGTTTTTTATTTTCCACATTGTTTACTTGATATGATTTACTTGTATTAACCTAGATTTGAATAATTTATCTAAGTAATCACTTGGTTAAATAACTAGGTTAAACAACTTGTGTTTTAAGTGATCTAAAACGTACAACTATTGTGTGTCTTAGGGCACACATTAGTAAAATCCATATATATTTACTAGAAATAAGACTGTTGCTAGCTATGTATGGTACAATAGCAAAAGAATCAGTAGCTAGCCAGGGGTAGAGCCACGTTGGGGCTATTGTAAATTTATTCACCGGCACCCCAAATTTTAGAATTGACTCTCTCAAACTTTAAAATTGGCATCTAAATTTTTGAACTAGTAATATTGTGAAAGTAATGTGAAAATATTATGGACATAATACTTTTCAAATTAAATTGGTAAAAAAAAAAATGAATCTAGTACAAAAAGCCTAACAAAAAAAATTTCTCCATTGGCCCATTCCTCTACCCATAGCTCTCCAAATATTAGCAAAACCCCAAATCTCCTTTTTAACATATTCCAAATCCAAAAACAAAAACAAAAACAAAACAAATTTGTATTATACAGTTTTTTGTGTGCATCCACGAATGTCGTTTCCTCGGCTCTAGGCTCCCGCTCCTGCTCCTACTCTAATTAATTCCAATGGCAACCATTAGTATCTTTCTCTGTTTTTGCTATTATGTATTGTCATTCTTTTTTATTGCAAGTTATGTTTTGGGGGAGATATAGTAAAGCTACTAGCTGAATGTGTGGTTAAAAAGAAATGAGCTTTTTATGTGCTGTACAGCACTTAAAAAATGTGGCGGAAGGTGAATTGACGTTTGTGTATTTGTTTTAATATATTATTATGTTATATATAAAAATGGTATGCTTGAGTTTATTACTAATTATATATATATATATATAATATTGTTGTATATACTAGTGATGTATTTATATTTTGTATTATTATCTTGCTTCAAACTTTCTTTGGTTGGCAGTTCTTGATGTGTCTATTACATCTAGAGCTCAAATCTTTCTTTTCCCATTCTAACTATCAAAATTATCAACAACAACAAAAAAAAAAAAAAAAAAAAAAAAAAAAAAACACTTGAATGACTCCTTTATAATTTATAAATGACTCATTTTTAATTTTTATGACATAAATTACTTATTTGGGGTCTTCCATTAAAAAAAAAAAAAAAATTTAAGAATTTTGTTACATTTAGCTTGGCTCCGCTACTGTAGCTAGCTGCTAGCTAGTTATACTGAATAATAATGGGATATGCATGTGGATCCAACTCCAAGGATGCCCTGTGTAACCCAGGAAGACTGTTTTAACAATCTACAATAATCAATGTATCTGCATCAACTAGTAACGAAGAAAAAATAAAAGTGTTTCTCTCTTTTCCAACATATATAATTTCCTTCAATTGTCTTTATCTCTTCAAAATTGTTCATCATGAAATATGATAGTCTTATGCCATGAACATATTACTTGAAGTCAGCAGACTCCTTTGAATCCCTTTGTCTTATACGGCAAACATGACCTCGGTGCATCACTAAGAACAAATACTTAATTAATGAAATAGGTATAACATCATCCGTACGCAACATTTGAATCATAAATAATAATAAAACTATATATACAATAAAATTTAGAAACAAAGACACTTCTTTATTTTTGAGAAACAAAGACGCTTCTTTAGGAATAAAATTTTGATCCCAATAAAGCAATATGATAATATCCACTCAACTTTTATGCTCATTAGTTACGAAATTGTTTTCCATTTGGTACTGTTGTAAGTTGCAACATTTTTGTTTGCATGGAATTATTGAAATTAATTCTTAGAACATCCAAATTTTTGTTGTCCATTTAAAAAGTGCAAACCAAAAATTTCTATTGTCTTAATAATGGAATAGATATATGTCCTGTAGAACAGAACGAGTTCCAGACTTGACCGATTTCATGTACGACATGTTCTTTGGGACAGTGAACATGGAGAGCAGCAAGAAAGTTTATAACTTGACAGGTGGGGGTGGTATGGAAGAGGACAAAGATTTTGAGAGCAGCACTAGGAGCAATAGTAGCAAGCAGACTCAAGAATGGCTTGAAGAAGCCAAGCGCATGGTGGCTTCATCTCCTTCTCGCTCTGAGACGTACCCCCCAGATTTATTGGGTCACCAAGATTTGTAGCGGCTCATGGAAGTCCGTCATTGCTGGATCGAAGAGATCCTCTTTCTAGGTCTGCCAGAAGGTATAAAATAGCTCTTTAACAAATACAAATCATCGGCACCACTTTTTTGTGTTCTATTTTATGTTCTATCAATTACAACCTTTCAAGCTTTACGTGCATCTTAGCTTATATTCATTTCAAAGCATTTTCCAAAGAGAAATAATAATAGAAATACAATTTTGCATTAAAATCACAGCCTTCTCATGCTTTGAAACAAAGATATGTGATAACTATGAACCACTTGACTTAATTTGATGCTTACTAGTAGTTAACAATAATGTTTGTTTGTTGCGATTATTGAAAGGAATGTACATGACAGAACATAATAAATTTGTTAAAAATTTGTAATTTCTTTATTTTCGTTGGAACTTGGATTAAGGCCCAATAGCCACTACAAGAAAATGTATTTTTAGTGACGAAAATTTTCGTCACTAAAAATCCAGTTTTTCGTCACTAAGAACCTTTAGTGACGAAATTGGACTTTTAGTGACGAAATTCGTTTCGTCGCTGTAGCCCCGTCACTAAAAGTCCTGGCGACTTTTAGCGACGAAAAATTTCGTCACTAAAAGTCCAATTTGGTAATAAAAAAAAAACTTTTAGCGACGAAAACGTTTTGTCGCTAAATGTTTTCCTCGCTAAAAACAGTGTTTAGTGACGAAAATATTTCGTCACTAAAACCATTTCAGTTTATTAAATCATATTTAGTGACGAAACATTTCGTCACTAAAACTATTTTCGGATACATATAGTGACGAAAATATTCGTCACTAAAACTATTTTTAAAAAAATCCATGCACATATAGTGACGAAAATGTTCGTCACTAAAACCATTTCTTATAAAATTCCACTGTATTTAGTGACGAAATAATTCGTCACTAAAACAATTTTTTGTTGCCATATTTGTGAAGAAAAAATTCGTCACTAAAACATATTTTCTGTTTTTATTATTTTCATGACGTTGATACTAACCTGTAATCTATCATTACATTATTCAAACCTCAAATTTGATTAACACAATTATTTCAACAACACATTTATAAAAAATCGATCCATACATTCCACAAGTTAAAATTAAAACAAGTATCAAATTCAAACTCCTTCCATACAATAATTGTTTGCAACACATACAATAACTTAAAATGTTTTATAACAATACAAGAAATGTAGCATAATATAATTAAAACCCCCTAGAGCCAAAAGATGTCCTCATATATCTTCAAACAATGCCAAAAGTAATCTCCTAAAGCCACCAATAAGAAATCTGCACAAATATAAAAATACTATTACATTAAAATCATAAAGTAAAAACATTAACTATGTTATAAAAAAATTTCTAACAATTAGTTTCAAATGATACATAAAAAATGAAGTGTTACCTATAAGTGATTTAACTTGAAGATGAACCACCCCCATAGTTAAAACCGTCATCATAACCCTTGCTCCTCAAAAATTAAGAATATTCTTTTGGATCTCATCTTGCTTAGCTCGTGCCTCTTGCTCCTTAGCTCGCGCCTCTTGCTCCTTAGCTCGCTCCTCTTCGTCCCTAACTCTTGCCTCTTTGAGCTCAAGTATCTCATTTTCTAACCGATGAGATACGCACAGTTTGAGGAGATTGTCGATAGCAATTCACACAATGAATACACGGGCATGGAATATTACCACTCAAGTCTAAAACCACTCTTGTAGAATCAATAAATGCATTGACCCCTTCAATATATGGATGACTTAATCTGCCATCGGGTGTCTTACCTATTGTCATCCAACTTTTATCCATGTTTGACTACAATGATAAGATGAATTCTACTTTAGTAAAATAAGAACAACGCATACATAATGTATTATGACATCTAAGTTTATAAGCTACTTAGATAAAGTTCTATCACATTCATGAATGTACAAGTCTATATTAATACTTAAATAAATATACATTGCACATACAAATATACACTCCCAATATATATTTAAACCACCTTATAACACCATGCAAGCCACCCGCTTGCTCCAACACAACAACCCACCACAAAACCAATCACAAACATCACAAGTATAAAGTGTTTATAAGTATTGAAATCGAATAAAGTAATATTCATCACATCTAATTAAAAAGTTTCATTCACATTTGCAAGAAACTAAAAATACTTCCAATATAAATGTAAACCACCTTATAACACCATGCAAGCCACTCGCTTGCTCCAATACAACAACCCACCACAAAACCAATCACAAACATCGCAAGTATAGAGTGTTTATAAGTATTGAAATCGAATAAAGTAATATTCAACATATCTAATCAACAATACTCATTCACATTTGCAAGAATTGAAAAACACTCCCAATATGTATTTAAACCACCTTATAACACCATGCAAGCCACCCGCTTGCTCCAACACAACAACCCACCACAAAACCAATCACAAACATCACAAGTATAAAGTGTTTATAAGTATTGAAATCGAATAAAGTAATATTCATCACATCTAATTAATAAGTTTCATTCACATTTGCAAGAAACTAAAAATACTTCCAATATAAATGTAAACCACCTTATAACACCATGCAAGCCACCCGCTTGCTCCAATACAACAACCCACCACAAAACCAATCACAAACATCGCAAGTATAGAGTGTTTATAAGTATTGAAATCGAATAAAGTAATATTCAACATATCTAATCAACAATACTCATTCACATTTGCAAGAATTGAAAAACACTCCCAATATGTATTTAAACCACCTTATAACACCATGCAAGCCACCCGCTTGCTCCAACACAACAACCCACCACAAAACCAATCACAAATCACAAGTATAAAGTGTTTATAAGTATTGAAATCGAATAAAGTAATATTCACCATGCAAGCTACTGTATTTCTCTACTATCACTGTGCTTTTGGATAAAGATTGAGAGTTAGTTTATAATAAAACGAGAATTAACATACTTAAGAAGAGGTAGCTGAAATTTTTTTGCGTAATCATTCAACTAAAATTGAATTCTGTCATATCATTGAAAATCTCATTCTAATCTAACATTTGTTTATAAAATAGCCAACGATTCAATGTTCCTAGACCAATATGGTATTATGTCATAATAGCATCTTAAGAATGGTAAAAGAGGAAAAAGAAAAGAATTGTAAGAGATATCAAAGGATGCAAGTCCTAAGATATTTCATTAAATACTGCCAATTTTCATGATCCCAAACCTAGTCTAGATCACCATAAGTGGTAAAGTAAAAATCACCATTCACACCACAACGGACAATTCACATGGTGAATATGACAAAACTTCCAAAACATAAAAACAAAAACAGTAAAAATTGCTTTTAATACCAATACGCCAAAGTCCGTAACAAAGCTCAGCCAAATCTCTCAGCTGCAACGCTGCTTCCTATACTCATTTTATTTGTTACCTGAAAAGTAAAAAGCCAAACATGGAAACTCATCTCACAGTTTACACACATGGAAATTAGTCCAAACCCAAAAAAACACAATAAGCACATGAACCCAATATCTTACATATTTGCACAACTATTATATATATATTGACATAAAAACAATATTCCCGTTAATTGAATCCAAGGACCAAATACATAAAAACAAGAAGCAACCCAATTGCAGAAAATGGATGCAGTTATAGACAAGCTCCATCAAATGTGAGAAAGAGCACAGTTAGTCAGAGTGATCAAACACAAAGGCATCAATGCACAGTACATAAACACAAAAGTCTAATAAGCACCCATTTTTGCAAACTCCATAGTTGCATCAACGTCAGACCCCAAAAGAATTATAAACACAGCACCAGCATGGTAATAGCTTTCCCAATTTTTCCCAACCAAACACACTACAGATGCATTATTTGTAATTTCTACACAGCAATACACAGTTACTTTAAATTCCAGTTTACAGCTAGAGTTGCACCAATCCCAAAACATGAATTCCTTCCCTTTCTCCAACCTACAATAGCAACCAAAGACACCACAAACACCACCAAAACAACCAAAGAACACTTTCAGAAACATACGTATACATAACCAAACCCCAATAGTCATTCAATAGAACCCCCAAAATCCAATACCCAAAAACTACCAATATCTTCCCATTTCCCAAAACCCATCAACACCCAAAAAAAAAAAAAAAAACCCAGAATCAATTTTCCCAAACAAAGCAAAACCCATCACCCAAAACACCAAATTCATAAAAAATTCAACACAAACTCTCTAATCATCCAAACACAAAGACCCATTAATTTAGAAAAAGTAAACTACAGAAAATGATCAATAAACCTTGGTCGTTGCGAGCAGTGAAGACAATGGTCCGAATCGGCGACGAATGGGCTGAAATAACACTTCAAAACCGTCGAGAATCGGCGACGAATGGATCGAGATTGGCAACGACGAGAATCGACGACGATGGGAGCTGAAATGACACTTCAAAGCGTCGCCGATGCAAAGGACGGCGAAGCGTCGCCGGTTCGAGGAAGGCAAAGCGTCGCGGTTCGAGGAAGGCGAAGCGTCGCCGTTCGAAGAAGCCAAAGCGTCGCCATTCGAAGCGTCGTCGTTCGAGTGGCTTATCGGCGACGGTAGCTGCTCACAGATCGTCACCGTTCGCGAATGGCTTCGTCGACGGTTGGCTTTGGCGTCGGTGACAGTTCTTGGCGACGGTTCTTCGCTTCGTCGATGATTTGCAACGGTTCTTGGCGACGGTTCGCGACGAATGGCTTCAGCTTCGGCGACGATTCGCGACAGTTTGCGACGGCTTCGGTGACTGTTTGTGATGGCTCTCGGTGACGGTTTGCGACGGCTTTGATATCGACGACGATAGCTGCTTATCGGCGACGCTTCCTCTTCATCGGCGACGGTAGGCTGGGTTTCTCTTTTTTTTTTTTTTTGGGTTTCTATGGGTTTTTGACTGAAAATTTGAGTGGGTGAGTTTTTTTGTTCTGCTGAGTGGGTGAGCGTAAATTTTGGTTTGGAGTATTTATAGTGGTTTTTAGTGACGAAATATCAGTTTCGTCACTAAAAGTGGTCTTTAGCGACGAAATGTTTTCGTCGCTAAAAACCACTTTTAGTGACGAATTTTTGTTTCGTCACAGAAGACCCAGAATTTGTTACACTTTTAGCGACGAATTTTATTTTCGTCACTAAAGAGACCATATTTTGTTCAGATTTTTAGCGACGAAATTCAACTTTCGTCACTGTAGCATACTTTTAGTGACGAATTATGATTTCGTCACTAAAAACATTTAAGTGCAAAACCATTGTTATTTTTAGTGACGAATAGTTTTCGTCACTAATTCTTTCTTATAGTGACGAAATGATTTTCGTCACTAATACTATTACAGCAATACCTACAGTGACGAAATATTTCGTCACTAAAAATTTCAACTTTTAGTGACGAAATATTTCGTCACTATAGCTTAATTAAAATTGCGCCAAAATTTCCCTCCACTGG
>NW_027069766.1:63593-77249 GCF_002906115.3 Quercus suber | reverse complement strand
TGATCAGGTTCAAAGTTTGGAGCCCTATTAAAGTAACCGAAGTTATGTTGCCTAAGCATATTATCTCCTTCATGGTTAATGGTCTCCCGTTGAGATGCCTCAATTTGTCCAACCCTATCCATTAAATTTTGGACATTTTTTGCTAGTTCAGCTATGGTTTCCTCTAAGGAGGTTTTAGACTCGGAAGTGGATTGATGTTCAGAGTTTGACATGATGCGACCACTACGTAAATGCATGCACACTATATATATGAATGCAATTGAGATTCACAAAAACTCAAGTAACCAATTCTCAATGTAAAATTAAGGTCAAGCAATAGTGTATGTAGGGATTGGATCAATGAATCACAGGAATAAATTGCAGTCAAGTAGTGATAGTATTCACAATATTGAAAGATAGCCCAAATAAACGTCAATTTCCAATAAGCTCCACAATTAATAAAGAGAATCAGATATTTCAAAGAATTGTTTTTTTTTTTTTTTTTTAGAATGGGTACTGAAAGAAAGCACAAATAATAAAATAACGAACTCAAGCACAAAATGGGTAGGCCAGTGGGATATGGTGGGACATGCACATAAAAAATATAAAGATAATATTTTTCAATGAGACAAAGTTGAATCCACCAAAAAGAAAGTAAGAGTTGTACCCTGGGCAGTGGCCAACTAACTGCACTTGATAGTCACGTGCTTGGCTCCTCAAATGACTGGATCTTACTTGGACAAATGTACCTGTGCATGAATAATTAAAAAGCCCAATACATGCAGTGGGCTATCACAGTAACAATTGTTTTTTTTTTTTTTTACAATAACTTCTTTTTTTTCTTTTTTCTTTTTTTTTTTTGCAAACTAATAAAATGCGATGCTGCCTTAAGAGCTACAGACACGACTTAAAAGAAAACTCAAATGAAAGGCTTTAAAAGAACTCAGGTACAGACTTAAAAAGAAAACAACAGAAACTAAAAGAGACGACATAATCAGCTCGGCGATGGACGGCGGTGCTAGTGGTCGACGACTGCGGCGGCGGCGCAAGACGGGGAAGACTGCGGCGGAGTGGCAACTGCCTGTCTCGGGTCTTGCATCGGCGATGGCGTACGTCCTCAACGGCGGTGGTTAGGGGCGAAGGTGGTGTCGGCGGCAGTGGCTGATGGGTCTGCGGCTGGTGGTGGATGGGCTGCGGTGGCTGAGGGTTGATTTGTGGGTCTCGGCTGGTGGCTGTTGGGTTTTGGGGTGGTGGGTGTTGATCTTGTGGGCTTCGGCGGCTGGTGAGTGATGGGTCTCTCTTTTTTCTTTTTCTTTTTGGGTTTGTGGGTGTGGGTTCTGTGATCAGAGGCGGGCACGGATGGTGGTCACCAGCTTGGGAGGTGTCACTGGCTTCTCTGTTGGCTTGGGGATGAAAAACTCATGTGGGGCTGCGGGATATACGCGGATTGCAGGGGCTGGTTTGGGCTTGTTCAAGATTTCATGAGGCAAATACTTGAAAGGTAATGTCATCCTTGGCTGGTTTGCTCTTTTGACAGTTTGGCTTTCACGTGGTTGTCTACGGTTGTATTGAATGGATCGGAAGTTTGCTCTGATACCAAAACTGACGTAGGACAACCACAAACACAATAGAAATAATAGAATAAGAAGATAAAACCCTAGGAGTCAGCACCTAAGGGTTGCTTGGAGTCAGCACCAAGCAAAACTGGAGTCGGTACCAGTAAAAGAAAACACACGTTTTTTTAATAATCATCAAAACTGTCTTACAATAATCCCAAAAAGTGTTTAAATAGCTAACATAAAGAAACCCTAATTATTAAATATTTGGGCTTGCTGAAACTCAAGCCTAATGACTAATAGGCCCTAGCCATAAGGCCACAGGTTGGGCCATCTTCTTTCTCCTATACGTGCGTGTAATTGGGGGCTTGTATCTTGTGTCCGCACCAATATGCCATTTTCAGACTTCTGCAACTGGCGCACAAGGCACAACCATAGAAGTTGTGTGGCCAAACAAAACTTCTTTTTGTTTGATGGAAGTTGCAGACTTATGTGTTCTGTTGTTATAAGTTTCAATATATTGAAGAAGCCAAGCGCATGGTGGCTTCATCTCCTTCTCGCTCTGAGACGTACCCCCTAGATTTATTGGGTCACCAAGATTTGTAGCGGCTCATGGAAGTCCGTCATTGCTGGATCGAAGAGATCCTCTTTCTAGGTCTGCCAGAAGGTATAAAATAGCTCTTTAACAAATACAAATCATCGGCACCACTTTTTTGTGTTCTATTTTATGTTCTATCAATTGCAACCTTTCAAGCTCTACGTGCATCTTAGCTTATATTCATTTCAAAGCATTTTCCAAAGAGAAATAATAATAGATATCCACTCATTTTTAAGTATGAGATTTAGATTGTGACACATCATCAACATTTAAACAAACATTGACTTTTTTTTTTTTTGTTGAAGTTTTTTTTTTAATTATTTAAATTATTGATGAAGTATCAAAATCCAATTCACTCATTTCAAAATATATGAATGAGATTTTAGAATTCCATCATAGAGTAACATTGAGACCACTAAGGGAGCAATTTGGATTTCAATTTTTAACTCAAATGACTAGGGGTCTGTTTGGATATCGTTTATTGTTGAAAACTGAAAACACTATAGCAAAATAATTTTTAAATGTGTAAATAATGCCGTGAGACCCATTTTGAATGAAAATTTTGCTGAAAAAAAAAAAGGTTTGTATGTCTCGTGAATAGTGCACGGGACCCAGGTTTGGATACTAACACTAAACACATTTGCTATCCAAACGTACACTAAAAATTGAATAAAGTATGGGGTGATAGAATTTTCGTATTGATGAAATTTATGAAGGAATTTCAGCTTTATTAATACATGGATTTGAAATGGGTAGGTTTGAGATGTCATTTTAAATCCAAATAGTACATGTGCTTTTCCTTGAGCAAAAACCTCTAAAACTCACTTCATGATATACGGTTTGCTAAGAAATTTCAAGTAATTGTTCTTCAAATCCCATTATTTTGAAATCCTTAAATCCAAGCATAACCTAGAACAACCTACAAGCCTACAAATAAATCCGAGCTTTACATGGGCTCTTCTTCTTAACGCAGTTGCTTTGGGCTTTGGGGGCTTTTTTTTCTTTTTTCTTTTTTATGTGCATTGAAAAATGTATTAAATAAATAGTAAAATACAATAAACATTTTTTTAGGTTTGGGATAATATCGTTAAGTTTTAAGATTTTTTAAAATTGACCAAATTTGGTCCCTAATTGCTATGAAAAAAAAAAAAGAGTAATGATTTAAAACCATTGGTCAATATTGAAAAATCAATCTTGAATTAGTTAACATTATTTTGCCTTTGATGAAAAATAATAATAAGAGAACCCCACAAACTGAAACGGCTACTTTGTTGTTGAAACAGGAACAGAGCAGTGGAGAAATCCTCTCAAAATCAGCAAAAGCAAGACACACTCGCAACACCTCCTTTGACAACCTTAACACTACTACCACCACCACCACCACAACAACAACAACAACAACACCAACTCCTTCAGATTCATCCCCTGCTTCTGCAGTCCAAAAATGGTTCTCCAACATCCTCAAGCCTTCCAATAACAACCCCACACCACCATCACTCCCTTCCACTCCAGACCCCCCAACTCCCAATCAAACTCTGCCACCTCGCCAGCTCCCTCACCGCAAGTCCCGGTTCCAAACTGACCCTTCCTCCCCTCGCCCGCAGGGAATCCCACCCCCTTCACGCCTCAACAACTCAACTCCAACATTACTACCAGACAGTCTTGTTGAGAAGCAGCAACAACAACAGCAAAAGCAGCAGCAGAAGCTGGTTTTGTCTCCACCTAGGAACCTCGTGGAGTCGGCACACCGGAGGTCGATATCGTCGTCCACATGTTCATTGGATAAGATTGCTCCAAAGGTCAAAGCTACTACTAATGTTGGAGAAGAGTTTAAGGAAGAGGAAGAATATTCTGTTGATGATGTTAGTCTTAATGGGTTCTTGAAACAGCAGAGGATCAAGGTTAAGAAGCTCTTGAATGGGGAGCTTAATGCCAAGGCACAGATTGTGCTCTCTGGGCCTTCTAACAGTTGAGTATAGAGAATTCACTTTTATCTGTTTTCAATTGATGAGAAAAAAATAATGGGTTTTTGGATTCTATATGGAAACAAGATGACTTGTGATGCAAGTTACAAAATTAGAGTGCATTTCTATGTATTTTTGCTGATTGATTATATTTGCTAAAAGTACAATTGAAAATTATGGAGGGTTTTTCTTTCTTTTTTGGCATAGGACCAGTCTAAATGAGTTCAAAAAAAACCCCAAAAATTTAACTTTTTTGGACTTTCCAAATGCTCTTAATGTTTGAGTTTGATTCCTATCATGAGTTGATTCCTAGCTTTACAGATTAGTCACATATACCCCTTATCAGGAATGCCTTCCTAAAGTCACAATTTAACTTCTTCTTTCCTCAAGGAAAGAGAGAATATATATATATATATATAGTGATTGATTGATTGGGTTCCATTGAATGTGTGATGTTTTCTGGGAATGCAGGTACAAGTTCCATAGTAGCGGCTATATGTTACGCATGGCTATTGGAGAATAGGATGAGTAACAATAAGAATAAGGGTGAAGGTGATGGAGAGGGGTGTGTGGTGGTGCCTGTGATTAATGTGAGGAGGAGGAGGATGTGGAAGCAAAGGCAGGCTGCTTGGTTGCTTTACCATGTTGGTGTTGATGCAACCTCATTGCTCTTTGCTGATGAGGTATTCCTTTAGTGTTTGTTAATTTGAAATCTCATTTAAAAATCATTGATAAAGTTGCCCTTTTACAATGATACATATTTATAAAATTGTTAACATATACTTGTTAGAGCAATGGAGAGTAATTGCAACAACTAATTCTCTAATCATGATAAAATACTCTTGGAAGTTAGTTTCTATCTAGAGTCCAAAATCAGATCTGGGTTTTTAAGCACCCATTTGCACTGAAAAAGGATGTATGGGCAAGGGCAAGAAATAGTAAGTGAACACATTGGAGAAGATGTATCAAGTCATAATAGCTTTTCTCAAGAGCAATAACTATGGAGATGAATTTGCAATGGGATAATGCTCTGTTTATGAACAAGGAATTGTAATATCCTTTTTTTTTTTTTTTAAATCTTTTATAGAACATACATTGTCTTTGTACAGTGTTAGCTCAAGGCAATGAAAATATCTCTTTCTCACATAAGGAAATGATTTTGTAAATTGGTGCCAGGTGAACTTGGAGAGTCTAATGATGGCTGGGCAATTAAGCATAGTCGTGGTTGGGCAAGATATCCTCAGAACTAATAGCGAGGTCTGTGTACACTAATCATAGATGAAGTTGAAATTGAAGTGTGTAAAAAAGTATCGTTTTCAAGGGAAGTGCATTTTAAGGCATAGTTGAATTTGTCTACTGAGCTTCATACCATTGGTTGTCTTAATAGGTTGGATCTCAGTGCACTGTTCTTACAGATAATTACTGCGAAGAGGCCTATGATCTACTCCAAACCCCTGTGCTGAAGAAACTTTTGGTGAATTACATTAACTAAGTTGTGGAACAATAAAGACCTTTTTCCTTATCTTTTTCTCTCTGAAATGGTTTATGACAGATTGGTTTTTCTGGATTACAATTCTCACTGGATTTTAATGTGTTTCAGCTTGCAGGTATTCTGTTAGACACACAGAATCTGAAAACATATGATAAATCCTCTATGACAAGAGATTCAGAGGCAGTTCAGTTGCTATTGGTTGGCTCAGCCCCCAGTTACAGATATTCTCTTTATGATCAATGTATGCTTTTATGGTTTTTCAGAATTGTTATTAAGAAAGTGCTAAGTCAATTATTTTATCATAATTTAAAGCACCTGATTCTTTATACCCTACCAGTGAAGGAAGAACAAAGAGAAATCTTTTCTTGAATCTTTGCAGCATAATTATGGGAAACCACCTAACGAAAGTAAGCTACCTATACTCACATGTTCTACTCTAATGGGATGATTATGTTAATCATGGCCATTGAATCCCCTTGTTCAATCTTGTCTCTTCAGTTGCCGGGTCTAAGGACTTTGAATTTTATGGGTCACATGAATTTCAAATGGTTAAAACAAGTTCACTATAACTGTTTTACAGTTTGATTATGATTTATTCTTATTGGGACAAAGGATATTGATGGCACCAAATATCAAGTTTGAGAGGTTTATGAATTTTTTTCTCAATTGAGATTCTAAAGCCCCTTGTTGCTGCTTTTATAAGTGTATCACTGCTTTAGTAAATATCACAACTGTAATTTAGAATGATTGAGAGATCTACCTATTGGTGCCACACTAGGTTGCCTAGTGGCTCAATAACACTCATTTGAATAGGCTGAATTTTTAGTGCTTGGAATTGCAGTGTCTAAACCATCCAACTTGAACTCATGTACTTTAGGTTCATATGGGATCAAGGTTAGAGTTTGCTGTTGCTACTTCCTGTTAATAAGAAAAGAATATTTCACTTGGCTAGATGTTACTAATGGAAATTAATTGCATTCAATTCATTAATTTGTTTTTTTTTTTTTGAGCTTGTAAGTGTCTATACAGATGACCTTTCTTACATTTTCCTTCAAGCATTGCATAATTATACTGCAATTTTATTCTGTGTAAAACTTAATTATGTTTTTGCATGCGACATTTAGAATTGGTTTCACATTCAATATGATGATTTTCTCTTTGATCTTAAAATTATATCTTATCTAACTTCTTTCCAGTGTTAATTGGCAGCCTTCTGTTAAACATTCATATTTTGAAACTTTTTGAATTTTCTCTATTTTTTGATTTTTTGGGCATTACAGATGACCTTGATAGTCTGGCACAAGTGGAGCATAGGGTGCTAGAGAAGAAGCCAACCTCAGCATCTCACCCTGAAGACATCATACACAATTCAGATAAGAATCCTAGCAATGCTGGAAGTGCAAAAACTAAAAGGGTTTCACCAAAAACAGGTTAATTTCCATTCTTTATACCCTTTATGCATCTGTGCATCTGTTGTCATCTAAATAATAGAGAATTTTTACACTGCAAAACAAACATTTCCAAGTAATTGTTACACTGAATATTAGTGGCTCTTTAGACCACATTTTTACTTATTTTATTTCAATTCTAAATCCCACTTCATCCTTCTCACCCTGAAGACATCATACACAACTCAGATAAGAATCCTAGCAATGCTGGAAGTGCAAAAACTAACAGAGTTTCACCAAAAACAGGTAAAATCCCATTCTTTATACCCTTTATGCATCTGTTGTCATCTAAATAATAGAGAATTTTACACAGCAAAACAAATATTTCTAAGTAATTGTTACACTGAATATTAGTGGCTCTTTAGACCACATTTTTACTTATTTTACTTCAATTCTAAAACCCACTTCATCCTTCAAACCCTGAAGCCATTGACAATATCTCTCTTTTGCAGACAAACCTAGTTCACTACCTGTGAAAGCGCCTTCAGCAGCACCAGCACAAAAGGCACCTGATAATTCTCAGGGAAAGAATAAGTTCTTCCTGGCAAAGTGGTTTGGTTTTGGATCAAATAAAAACAACTAGTCTGCACTGCTTTCATAATTGAGATTATGATACAGGAAACCAGATTTATGATCAAATCAGAGACCAAAACCATTTCTTGGATTACTGTTATGTTAAAAATTTTGTGAGTTGGGTTCACCCCAAATTATTTCTTCATTATATGAGTGCTTGGGGTTGTCATTTGACTGCATCTTGTTTTGAAGAAGGGTGCCACAAAGGATGTCTCAAGAAGAATGTATAAAGTCGTTGTTATGCCTATTCTATTATTATTTTTGTGTCAGATAATAATACTCAGTCTCTGCCAACATGCTTGTGGTATACTGGTATTATAAAACTGTGTTCTGTTCACTTCTATAACATTCTTCTTCTTCTTCTTCTTGTTCATGTTGATGATAATGTGGGGTTGATCATTGTGATATTGCTCTTGTCAGAGTTGTTTTGCTTGCTCATCTGCAAGAAGCTAGTTTTGTTTCTAACCCTTAGAAATAGTACGTTAGTCATTTTAGAACAAGTATCATACCATTTTTTTTGTTATGAGTTTGCTTATATAGTTATATTACTGCAAAAGAAAGTAATTGAACTAAAAAATGTTTTTGCCAATGCCTGCAGGCCACTTGAAGTCAATTTTAAAAGGACTAACTTTGCTGCAAGAGCTCTAAATGTTAATGTTGGATCCAATTTACAGTTGAGTCTTTCTTAGAAGTCAATAATATGTTCAAAAATCAACTTTGATGGTGACTATAAACGTTTTGTGTGGTTACCATATTTGTTCTATAGTAATATTTTTAAGAATGTGGTCCTGCATGTGCTATCATATTCAATTGAATGATGTCTTCTATTTTTTTTCTTTTGACTTTATTTGCCTTAAGCGGAAACGCCTATAAAGAACCAGCTATAGAATGGAATGAATTCACAGAAAATCCAAATACTACTGAGGTGGCAGCAACGTTTGCAAAATCTAAATTATTGAATACATTGAATTGTTATGCTATGCCTTCTAATCAATCTGGAAATTATATCTTGTTCTATCAAATTCACTATACTTTATTTTCTCCAATTTATATATTTACTTATTTTTAAAGATTTTTTGGTTAATTTTTTAGAAGATACTTATATATAAATAACTAGTATTATTTCCATGCGATGTCTGGCTTGATGAAAATTTATATGTAAGCTAAAATTTTTAGAAAATAATTAATACTAAATTATTAAATAAATAGTAATAATAAATTTAAAAAAAATTACTTTAAATTCTAATTGCTTAGTTTTTAGACTTTATCAATGTTTATTTATTTTTATATTTTAAAATTATCTTTCTGGTTTGTGTTAATTTCTTAATATGAGATGCGGTATGAGTTTGATCATCCTTATTTGAATTATGTTCAATCTATATCCTAACTAGCGCAAATAATAATAAACAAAATAGTTCCACAATAATGATTTTTTCCTATTGATAGTCTAATTTTAAATAATAAAAAAATCAACATAGTCACAAATTAAATACAATAACCAAAACCCAAAATCAAAGCATACACAAAAGAGAACCAAAAACTTAAATGAATACGTTTGGTAGACTGTAATAGGCACTGTAATGTTATAGTTATTATTATTGTTAAACTATTCAATAGTTTTGTTATGTTTTTGTTATAGGGAATAGTCATTCCTTATGGTTAGCTATTCTTTAAAATGAGGAATAATTATTCCTCCCTAACATGGTTGTAAAATGAGGAATAGTTATTGTTGGAAATAAAGGAGAGATAATACCTAAATTTTCTTTGGAAATTACACAATTTGATTTTACCAAAAATGAGGTGGCAGAGACGAGGCGTGGACCAAGTTACTGTCTTGAGACAAATCGTGCCGTCTACGGTATATCTGATGTAGTTAGACAAAGAGTTTATGCACGTTGCCCCTAAGATACAACAGCCCAGCCACCTTTTGCTGATTATCCTTGCGAGCCTACACTGCTCGTAGGATATAAGCTCTCTATAATACTTTCTTTTCCCAAAAAATTTTATAAAGAATAGAATATTTTTGTGAGTAGTAAAAAGCAATAGATGGTAAGTGTTTAGGACAATAAAAATTGTTTTTGAAAAGTTTTCAGCTTTGTAATTCAAAAATAATGTGTGTCTTCTCCTTTTATTTCTTTCCATATATATATATATATATATATAAAGTCGGACCTTTAACTTGTCCTGAGCCAAAAAATCAAAAAGATTTTATATCAATTAAATACTCATAAAGATATTGAAATTAATAATATAATCAATGGCTTTCTTAATATATATATATATATATATATATGTATATATATAACCGGTCAACAAAAGCTTCTGTACGTTGAGAACAAAAAAAAGTTCATAATCTTTGAAATTAATGCCTCATAGATTACGTTGTTGAACAAGAAAATAGTCAACAAAAGCTTCTGTACGTTGAGAACAAAAAAAAAAGATCATAATCTTTGAAATTAATGCCCCATAGATTACGTTGCTGAACAAGAAAAGAAAGGGTCATAATGCCAAGCATTTAATGGCCTATTATTACAATATTTTTTCAAAAGTTTTCTTTCTAAATATATGTTACAAAAAAATTGCTAACGGTTTGACCCCTGTTAATTAAAGCAAATAGTAAGCATTTGTGTATATATGGTAACATAAAATAATTCAGCAATAACTGTACATTTAAGTATTGAAATTCTTCCATATATGACGTTATTATGTCATATTCAAATAAGATAATAAAACCAAATATGTTGGCAATTAGGGTATTAATATTACGTTAATGTTCATAAATTTCCTGATTAAAACCATTGACAAAAGCTATTCAAATTTTGAATTAAATTTGAATTTCAAAATTAGTATTCAACGTATCTGACATTAAGGGATAATTGATACACATAAATGAGCATCAAAATAAATATAATATTTTTTTTAAATAAAAATATCCAACAATCCCCACTTATTTTTATAGAAAATAAATAGGTAAATATATATATATATAAGGAAATTTTATGGGTTAAGTAGAACATTATGCATAATGGGAGTGCCAATGGCTTGAACCCTCATTTAGTGTTTTAGCAACATTATTCCAAAGTTAATAGTGATCTAAGTCTTGAACTATAACTTTTTCTATGGGTACAAAACGTTACATCACACACATAATATTCCAATACTCTGCTACGAGCTTTTAAGCCAGCACATTACAGCCTTGTGCTTTATCCCAACATCCATGAGCTATTTAGAGAACTAGCCCCATTTTCAAAGGAAGCGGCCTCACTTCCATGCTCACTTAGGTGTGGCTATCAAGGATGTTCTTATAACTCTAACATCCCACTCATAAGAGCTATAGTCCACATTAAGAGTTTTTTGTTTTTAAATAAAAACTCATCCTGTATAACGTTACAAAATACATGCACGCACACCATAGGGAGGGACATGAATATTATTACTCATACATATATTTAGTGCATGTTAATCAAACTACTCTATGATTAGTTTTTCCCTTTGAACCTAGTTCTTGGGATCTCCAGTCCCTAGGTAGGGTATCCTCATAGGTAGTTTATTCTTCTTTGGGCTTAAGTCTCATCCCCCTCGATGTTATCCAGGTCTTTTCTCTAGCTAGAGCTTTAGTTCATGGATCCGCAATATTATCATCTGTACTAATATAATCAACATTTATGGTACCATTGTTTATGTATGATCTCACAGTACTGTGTTTTCATCTAATAGATCTGGATTTACCATTATAGTATTTATTGCGCACTCTACCCATTGTGGTAGTACTATCACAATGAATTAAGACGGGTGAAATAGGTTTCTTCCATATGGAAATTTCAAATAATAAATCTCGTAACCAACCCGCTTCTTCACTAGCTGAAGATAAGGCAATTAATTCTGCCTCCATGGTGGATTTAGCAATAATCTGTTATTTTTTAGATTTTCAACTTATTGCTCCACCACCTATTGTAAATACATAGCCAGTGGTAGACAAAGAATCACCTAATAAGGTGTTCCAACTAGCATCACCATATCCTTCAAGAACGGCAGGATATCTTTGATATAGCAAACCATAGTGCGCAGTTCTTTTTAAATATCTCATTAATTGAGTCATGGCATTCCAATACTCAAAATTAGGTTTGCTAGAAAATCTTGCTAAAACTCCTACGGCATAAGCAATATCAAGTCGAGTACAATCAGTAGCATATCTAAGACTACCAATAATACTAGCATATTCCTTTTGATTGTAAATATCATTTTCATCTTTAGTAGGAAAAAGATGCACACTAGAGTCAAAAGGAATACTTGCAGGCTTACAATCAAAGTAATTATATTTTTTCAAATTTTTTTCTATATAATGAGATTGATCTACAAATATGTCATTTGAAGTTCTAGAAATTTTCATGCCAAGAATCACATTAGCTTCTCCTAAATCTTTCATATCAAAGTTATTTTTAAGAAGCATTTTGGCAGCATTTATAATATCCATATTAGGACCAAAAATTAGAAGATCATCAACATATAAACAAATTATAACATGAGCATCATCAAAAGTTTTATAATATATACATTTGTTACTTTCATTTGTTTTAAAACCGTTAGAAAGCAAACATTGATCAAATTTCTCATGCCACTGTCTAGGTGCTTGTTTTAAACCATATAAAGATTTTAATAATTTACATACCTTGTGCTCATTTCCTGGCATTATAAAACCTTCTGATTGGTCCATGTAGATTTCTTCTTCTAAATCGCCATTTAGAAATGTCGTCTTTACATCCATTTGATGTATCATCAAATTATGAATAGCTGCTATAGCAATCAATAATCTAATAGATGTAACTTTAGTAACAGGAGAAAAAGTATCGAAAAAATCAATATCTTCTTTTTGTTTAAAACTTGTAGCTACAAGCCTTGCTTTGAATTTTTCAATAGATCCATTAGGTTTTAATTTTCTCCTAAGTACCCATTTACATCCAATTGTTTTACAACCTGGAGGTAAATCTACAAGTTTCCAAGTATTATTAGATATAATAGAATCCATCTCATCATTGATGGCTTCTTTCCAAAAACCTGAATCAGGAGAAGATAAAGCTTCTTCTAAAGAAGTAGAGTCACCTTGTAAATTATACACATAATATTCAAGACCAAAAACCTTTTCAATTCTAGGTCTTTTACTCCTCCTAGGTTCAATCTCATATTCATTAACATCTTTTGACTTAGATGTTGAACATTCAAATTTCTCTAGTTGTTCAAAACCCCCACTATTTTATATTTAAATGGAAATTTATTGTATCTCTAGATTCAATTATTGTATTATTATCAATATCAAAAAATCTATAAGTTGTGCTATATAAAGAATAACCCAAAAATACACATGTAGAAGTCTCTACCCCAAGTTTAGGTCTTTTGGGATCAGGTAGCCTCACATATGCTAAGCAACCCAAAACTTTGAAAAAATTCAGATTTGGTTTATATTTTTTCCATAATTCAAAAGGAGTTAAAAAAGTCTTTCTATGAGGTACTCTATTCAAAACAAAATTTGCAGTTAAAACAGCTTCACCGCAAAAATATTTAGGAGCCCCAGAATTAACAAGCATAGCATTAGTTAAATTTATAAGAGTCCTATTTTTACGTTCAGCTACTCCATTAGAAGATGGAGAATAAGGGGCAGTAGTCTCATGAACAACACCAAGAGATTGAATATAATTATTAAGACCAAGAGTATCATATTCTTTTCCTCTATCAGTTCTAAACCTTTTAACCTTTTTATCAAAAGTATTCTTAACTTCTTTTAAGAAAATTGATAATTTTTCAAAAGCATCACTTTTATTTTTCATAAGATAGACATATGAATATTTTGAAAAATCATCTATAAAGGTTATAAAATACCGATTACCTCCACGTGTCAAATGTCCTTCAAATTCACAAATATCACTATGAATAAGTTCTAGTAATTCAGTATTTCTTTCAACTGATTTATGAGGCTTTTGAGTAATTTTAGTCATGCTACAAATTTCACATTTTTCAAGTTCATTTTCAAGTTTAGGAATTAAACCTAAAC
>NW_027069766.1:45357-62497 GCF_002906115.3 Quercus suber | reverse complement strand
GAGTAGCCAGCCATCAGCCACCTTTGTTGTGATTATCCTTATGAGCCTACACTGATCATAGGATATAAGCTCTCTATAATACTTTCTTTTCCCAGGAAATTTTGTAAAAGATAAAATATTTTTGTAAATAGTAAGAAGCAAAAGATGGTAAGTGTTTAGGACAAAAAAAAAAAAAAATTGTTTTTTTGAAAAGTCTGCAGCTTTGTAATTCAAAAATAAAAATGTGTCTTAAACTTTTATTTCTTTCTATATATATATAAAGCCAGACTCGTTGCTTGTCCTTAGCCAAAAAATAAAAACGTTTGCTAACTTTAAAACTTTAAATGGTCATAAAATTGTTGAAATCAATGTGTGATGAATAGCTTTCTTTTTATGCATATATTATATATAAACCGGTCAAACCCTCATGCCAAAGTATATACGTTGAGGTGTGGTAAGTTAATAGACAAATCAAGTTTGTCTTTTAGTATCATGATGCCATTAAAAACAAAATTATAGCCCCTAACGTGGCTGTTTTTAGCCATCAACTGATACTTTCCTTTGAAACTTTGACCATATACAATAATTACAACCAAGAATGGAAAGCAATATATAATGCTATAATCCATTAATGGTAAATTATATAAATATATAGTTCGATAATATTTGATACTTTCTATCTATAATGTTACTATTAAATATATTAAAAGAAACGTTTTAAAGCAAAAGTTTATAAAGGAAAGTATACTAAAAGTTGACAACATATGGTATTAAAATTCACATTAATTTTTAGAGATTTTCTAATTAAAGTCATTGACAATAGCTATTCAAATTTTGAATTATATTTGAATTTTCCAAATTTAGTAATCAATGTATCTGACATTAAGGGATAATTGATTTCCTCAATTCACATAAATGAGTATTAAAATAAATATGATATTTTTTATAAAAATATCCAACATCTAGAATCACTGACAGTCTTCCTTGTTATAAAGGAAAAATAGTTTATGTGCCAGGTGCATGAGACTATATATTGTCTCATCTGTAGAACCCACCTGTTAGTGAGACAATAGTCTCATGTGCACATGAGATACTATCTCTCCATAATAAAACTAAACAAAAACTTGTAGTAAAAGATTCTCTGCAGACTGGGTTTAGTGAAACTTAAATTTTATTTATTTATTTATTAGTTTCCAAGTATGTTTTGGTATCCAACTGGGTCCAGGAGTCGGAGAACCTACAACCCCACACCCACCCCCCCCCCCCCTTTTTTTTTTTTTTTTTTTCTGAAAATTAGGCCCGGCTACCCATCAGTAATTAATGGGGATCGAAAAACTTTGATCTTGCTAGATCCGTAAAAAAAATTATATTTCATTATATATGCAAGAATAGAAAAAAATAACATGTCCAAAGTAATTCTTTCTTCATTGTCTAACTATAAGAAGAACACTAAAACCGTAAGTCGGTGAACATCACTATAAAAAAAGAACCCTATTTAAGTCCCCTTATTATGTACAAAGAAACACAATCACACGTTTATTTTGCCTAGTTTCTTCATTATTATTTTTGTTGTGAAATAATGAAGCTCTTGTCAACCAAGATGGGTAAATTACTACTTGTTATATTGGTCATTATGATCATGGTGAATGAAGTAGCAGCCAGAGGTAGCGGCGGTGGCAGTGGCCGGGGTGGAGGCAGAGTTAGTGGCCATGGCCGTGGTGGAAGTAGAGACCGTGGAGGCAATAGGTACAATGGGGCTGGTCATGTACCTCGTTGTGGCACGTCTAATCGTACATGTGGTAGAAGGGGAGCTGCTTCCAAGTTGGCTATAGTCACTATAATTTGGTTTTTGTAACTGTCAGTTACTTTTTAGTTTATGCAATACTGTAGTTAATTTTATGATACAAAGTAACAAAACCAACTCTTAATTTAAGTTCTAAAAGTAAATTTTGGGGAGAATTTTTGTTGATTGTATGGGGGTTTGTTAAGTTCAGTTCTATTGAGGTTTCTAACTATTTTAAGGTATGGTTTTATGGTTTAACATGGTTTGAACCACTGTTTTTGTTCTTGTCTATTGGGCTTATTTGGTTGTTTGTTTATTTGCATACCTTTGAACTACAAATTTTTCTAGAAGATGAATCTTGCAATATAAGTAATTTCTTTATAAGAAATTTGTCCATAGTGCTAGCAAAAGAAAAAAGATAAACTTTAAATTCATTCAACATATTTAACTTAGGCATTCAACCGTTATATTGTTCCTGTTTAATAACGTATCCAAGCATTATTTTAGTGCATATGCATACATATAAAATGTATCATACAAACTCAACAAATTCAACTAAAGATTAAAGCACACACTAATAGACTAGCTATTTGAAAATGTGCGTTTAAAAAAATAGTGATTTTAAAATATGTCTTTAGAAAACACATTTTAAAAAATAAAAATTAAACATTTAATTTGGGTTTTTAGGCTAATATGTTTGTTTGGGAAATTTTTGATAAAAGGTGCGTCCACAACATTTTTTAGCAACACTTTCATAACAAAGCCTAAATGACAAATTGTTATTGGTTCTAATTTGATCCTATCAATGAAATTACTTTTTTGTCCACCTGTAATAATATGCCACATGAAATTAATGTAAAAAAATTTGTGAAAGTATTGGAAAATATTGTGAACATAGCATTTTTAATTTTACAATTTTTTGGTTCAACCTTCAATGGACCAAAATTTTGGAGAGATCAAATTTTTATTTAGGGTGTTCAAGTTTTTTTTAAGATGGTCAAGTTTGTTTTCTAGGGTGGTCATCAACCCATATAAATTTAAAGTTTAATTTTTTTTAAGTTATATAAAATAAAAATAAAAAAGCCCTATGAAAACTTGCCCCAACCAAGCCCACTAAGCTTATTTGTGCTTCTGCTCTTGTAATTTTCTTTTTTTCGCTCTTTATTATGTTTGATCTTTAATTTGTTTGTAATGAGATTTTTGGTGTAGTAGGGTGTATGAGTCAAGTGATAGTTTTCTTCCACGCACCAATACTCTTTTACGTGGATATCAATGTAATTGGCTGAGAAAAAGAGAAGAAAACAATTATTTCACTTTCATTTTCTCCTGTGTTAAACAGTGCTAATTATGACTAATTCATTTGACCATCTAAAGATCTAATAGACTGATACATCTGCTATTTTCAGCCAAAATATTGTCATCTTAGTCACTATTAATTAGTTACTCTGAAACATTTATTGATATTTTTCAGAAAGGAATAAGTTCAAGCCTTAGTTAGGCATGGATTTAATAAGTAGTTTAGGGTGCAAAACATGTAAGTGAAAAGTTTATAGTGCAAAGTGTAATCAAAGGTACAGTTTAGGGTGTAAAAGTGTAATTTCCTCTTTTATTTATTTATTTATTTATTTTTTTACTCTTGTAGAAGTATTTGAAGATAAATAGGGATAAAACCACTTTGAAGATGAGCGGTCCTACAATTACTCAACAACTAATTGAATATTATAGTTACATCCCTCATGATTTAATGCTTTTTATTATTATTTAATGCTTGATTCTATTGAATGTAATTATATATATTATACATGCTTGTAATTTTTAGTAATGACTACCTTATAGAAATCAAAAGGGATATATTAAAAAAACAATAATGCTATAAACACCTTTTTTTTTTAATAACAGTTTTTTTAATTATTGATATGGTCAATTGTGAGTGAGGAAAAAAAGTGATAGGTTCATGAGTTTTAGCTATGTCTACCTTTCACACTCAACTTCTTTAATAATTGTGACATTTTATGCAAAAAGAATTGTGTCCATAGCATTATTGAGTTAAAAGATAAATAGAAATTAGTTCAACTAATATAACTGAACGAAAAGCAAACAAGTTTGTTACTATTTTAAATTAATTTATATTTAATTCTAATTATGAAATTTTTTCTGAAAACAATTGTGTCCATAGTATTATTGAGTAAAAGACAAATAGAAACTAGATCAACTAAAATAACTAAATGAAAAGCAAACAAATTAATTTATTTTTAATGAATACCTTATTTCAAATTATTTTGTATTTAACTAGGTTTAGTAAAAAGTTTGAGTTTTTTTTTTTTTTTCTTTTTTTGTTTAAATTTTTTTCAAGTTGGTTTGTGTCTCCAATTGGGTCTAGGAGTCAGAGAACCTACACCCTTTAACAGTAAGAGGTGAATGTCACAGGGCACGCACGCACACACATATATAGAAACAATCACACGTTTGTTTTGGCTAGTTTCTTCTTCATTATTTTTGTTGTGAAATAATGAAGCTCTTGTCAACCAAGATGCATGGCTAAATTACTACTACTTGTAATATTGGTCATTATGATCATGGTGAATGAAGTAGCGGCCAGAGGTGGCAGTGGCTAGGGTGGAGGCAGAGGTAGGGGTGGCAAAATAAGCCAAAACTCATTTGCCCGCCCAAACCCACCCACTCTAATTGAACCCAAATCCACCTAATTATTATTTGGGTTAATTAGGCATCAACCCAATTAGACCTAGTAATTATTGGGTTTTAACTAAAATTCATTGAGGCCTATTTAACCCAAAAACAGTGTGAGAGTACTTTTTTTCTTAGCACACAGGCCCAAGTAGAGACAAGGATCTCGGGCCCAAATACTTGTTGTTTTGGTGGACTGGGCTTGGTTCACCGTAGCTAAATGGGGCTGATTACGAACCAAGTTATGTGCAAGTCACATAAAACTCCTCAAGATGAAAAATGCAATTCCTCCTAAGTAATAAAATATCATTATAAGTGTTTTAGTCTCGTAAAATGACCATTTACTCTTACGAAATAAGTAAAATAAGTGTTCATAATATTCACAATGAGAAGGAGATTGAAATAAAGTATTTAAAGCTTCTCTTTTATTGTATAAACATTTAAAAGAGTTCCTTCACTTGTTACCTCGGGGCGTACTGTCGTGGGATCCCGGGGCGTACTAGGCCTGTAATAACCCAGAATGCTGGTTCTCTAAACTATATGATCTTTTTCCATGTTTATTATGCAATAAAGTTTTGTCCTTTCCCTTTACCTCTATAGGTGCTACATAAAACACACTATGCAATACACATATCTTTAAATAATTGTTAGTTTCTTAGATTAGGATATACATTTTAATACATATACATATATGTAAATGAATTTCATGAAAATGATTCAGCCACGAGGATCCTAGCCTCAGTTCTCACAGACTTAGTGTTTTTGCACAAGACTTGTGGGATTTGGAACTCAAGTCTGAGTGGCTTTGCTTAGGCTTTGCCTTCCAAGATAGTCAGGTGAGAAGGATTTTAGCAAGAAACAGTAAAGGAAGACAATGTAATAAAGAAAAACACCAAATAATTGTTAGAGATCAAATCAATATGAGGTATTTCATTATTTTTCTTAAATTGTGGATTACAATATGCTCACTAAGACATGATACAAGGTTCAAATAAGCTCAAAAATTACAGACTTAGATGGCTATCTAAGCCTCTAAGACTTGCAAAGTTTGAATCCATTTGAATTCAAGTACCTTCTATAGTGGCTGTTCTAGGATACTAAGAGCTGTTTTCCCTACTTTCTTTGAATCTTGATAGAGTTTTTTGCATAATTCTGTTGTGATTTTCTATTTTGCATAATGCCCCTTAATGTTGGCTGCTTTCCCCTTTTTATAGTGTCATTTTAAGGTTTGGATACTATTGATTCTTCCCCCTTGGCTCCTTGGGTACCAGAGCCCTGTTATGCCAGCTATTCTGATCGTTGATTCTTTCTCTGTTTCTCATAGTTTTTATCTTTTAGTCCTGTTTTCCTAAAAGCCACTTATTGACTTTCCATTTTGGATAGCTGACGTTTACCCTCTCTTCTTTCAAGTCCTTTTACCTCTTGGACTTAGCTTTTTGGCTGTCCTCCTTGCTGTCATTTTTCCCAAGTGAACAAAATCCTTTCCTGCTGGGTTGAAGGTTTTCCAGCCACTTCCCTTTATAGTTTTTCATTCTGGGTTCCCGGGGTACCAGCCTTTTGTTCATGAATTGTCACTCTCCAAGCTTTCTGATTCTTTACTGCACCACTGGGTGCTTGAGAAGGACATATTTGTTCTTCATTTCTTGTATTTCGTGGTACTCCTTTTGAGCTGTCTTTACTTTAGTTGTGCTGCACGTCTCGAGGATCCCGAGCCTCTGGGGATCCCGGCCCAGTTCTTTCATTAGAATTTGCTGGACTTTTTAATGGCATTTTTTGCTGGAAATCTGAACATACATAGGGCCTTGATGTCGATTCTTCTTGCTGCACGAATTGGGCCTTCTTTATTTTTTATGGAATGGGCTTTGTTGTGAAATTTTGGACCTCAACAAACAGTTAACCCAAATTCAACCCAACCCTTCCCATCCAAAATAAAAATAAAAAACTCAGCCCTACCCCTCTTTCAGCTTCTCTAATCGTTTCACTAGGTTTTCAAAATTTAAAATTTTCTTTCATTTTCTTAGCCTCTAATCATGTATTCAGATTCCTAAAACCACCTAAGCAAACCAACCCAAAAACACCAAATTCTTGCTTCATTCTCTTAACAATGGTGGAGTAAGTGACTGATAAGAGCTGCCATGGCTCAGCTATACAGGCACGACCGAGAGTAGGGTCCATGGGTTCTTCCAACTCCTGGGCATGGCTGGTGGTGATGAAGCAGAGGCGGAGGACAGCGAGGTTGTAGGAGAGTTGGGAGTCAGAGCCATCAAAGAAAACATTTTCTTGGAGAAGGGTTTTGGTGTAGAATGGGGAGAAGAGTGTAGAGAGTTTTTGGTGGGAGGTTAAGTCTAGGAGTCTACTTTCACTTCCACTTCTATTTCTTAGGGAGTGTTTGGTTGCTGAGAAAATTAGAGTTTTGTTTTTCCTGCATTTTCTTAGCAATTAAAAGAGGAGGGAAGATATGGGGTTGCAGAAAAGGAGCAAAGGGGTTTAAATTGGTTGGATTTTGGATTATTTTATTTAGTGGATGGTGGCAATTTTTTTTTTTTTTTTTTTTTTTTTTTTTTTTTTTGAGATTTGATGAAATTTTCCAACCTCACTTTTTGAACAAGAGAAGGATAAGGCTGGGTGGAGCCGTGAGATTTGAGTTTTTCACTTTAGGGGCATTTTGTTATTTTTGATAATTGGATAATTGGGTGGGTTAGGGTTTACCCATAATAATTTGGTTGGGTTGGGTTTGGGTTAGAAGCAATTAGTTAAATAGGTTTTAATATGTAAATGAGTTTTATATACCCAACCCAATTATGCCCACCCCAAACCCACCTATTTGACACCCCTACGCAGAGGCAGTGGCCATGGTGTTAGCAGAGGCCGTGGAGGGGTTGGTCATGTACGTACTTGTGGTACCTCTAATCATACATGCGGTGAAATTAAGTGGAGCTGCTTCCAAGTTTGGCAATAGTAACTATAATAATATGGTTTTCATAATTGTCCCTTAATTTTTAGTTTATGCCATATAGTAGTTAATTTTATGATACAATACCAACTCTCTCTTTTTTAAAGAGAGTTTTAACCTATGCCGTCTATTTTTAATAATATCTCTTTATCATTAAACTAAGACACTAATCAGTTTTTGGTGTAGGCAGAAATTGAACTGCAGATCTCTTATACAACTATCAGAGACTTTACCAGTTGAACTAATTGGAACTCACACAATAATAACTCTTAATTTAAGTTCTAAAAGTAAATTTTGGGGAGAATTGTTGTTGATTGTATGGGGGGGGGGGGGGTTTGTTAAGTTCAGTTCTATTAAGGTTTCTAACTATTCTCCATGGCATGGTTTTATGGTTTTACATGGACTTTGCACTACTGTTTTTTCTTTTTTTCTATTGGGCTTATTTGGTTGTCTGTTAAATTGCTTATGGCCTTGGTATGTGTGTGCTGGTGCACCCTAGGAATTTCCAAAATACCCCTATGTTGATGCCCCAAGCCAAGGCCACTAAGCTTATTTGTGCTTAAGCTCTTGTATTTTGGTTATTTTGCACTCCTTGTTATTTTTCATCTTTAATTTGTTTGGAATGAGATTTTTGGTGCGGTACTAGGAAATTATTGAATGCTCAAAAAGTACTATAAGTGTGTACTATTCTCTCTCATATGAATTGTAGAACTTACTATGAATTTAATTAACGAGTCTCACTATTATGTGAAAAGAGAAAAAATATATTTATGGTACTCCTAGAGTATTCTATAATTATCTATGGCAGTGATAGTTTCTTCCCTGCATCAATACTTTTTTTATAAGGATACTTTTTGATGTAATTTGGCTGAGAAAAAGAGAAGAAAAAAAAAATTATTTCACTTCCCTTTGTCCTATGTTAAACGGTGCAACTTATGACTAATTCATCCGACCATTCAAAGATCTGAGGATGAACGAATGGTAATGAATGGTTCAGACTCAGGATTTAATGAGCAAGATACAAATGGAAAGGTAGTCCGAGGAGAAATACCTCCTTGGATAAGCTAAATGTAGATCAGATATAGATCCTAATGATTAAAATGACCTTCTGGGAAGCTCTAATGATAGGAATGTACTCCATAAACGTACAAGAAAGATGGGAACCCAAAAATATCTAAGGAAAAATTGCTACCACTACATTGAATGACTGCAGCTACTTTTCTGACCGTATTTATGTGGAGAAGACCTCTGAACAGTGTTGCCTTGGCTACCACAACTCACAGAAAGCCAAAAAGGGTGTTTGATGGGACAGGTACTCAAATAAGGGCTCAGATGATCAACAAGTGTAGGATCAAGATGGTCCAAAGGGAGCTATATAATGTAAGAGACCTTCCATGAGAAAAGGATTGGGAAAAATAGAGAAGAGGCACTGTAGCGATCTAAATTGCACTTGTACTCTGTTTAATCAATTTATATGAAAACTTACCTCATCGGACAATGAATTCATTTAGCACTATGTTCCTTGTTCTTGTCTAATCATCTTCTACATCCATACTAACCGTTGTCAAATTCATTAGTGCCTAGTTCTTTAACCCACTCTCTACAAATTTATTGTATTGGACTCACTGGGCCAACATCCCTTTACACCTTGCGCTTGGATTCCAAAATGTGTCCCAAAGGTTCTACGAGGCCATGAAAGCATGTGCTTCCATCAAGTCCACACCCATTGCTCAAAAACTCCATGCACAGCTTATCTCCACTGGCCTTGACTCTTCCGTTTTCCTTCAAAACCATCTCTTGCATTTGTACTCCAATTGCAATCTCATCGACGATGCTTGTTGGGTTTTCAACAACATTATCGTAATGTTTTTAGTTGGAGAACAATGATTAGTGGGTTTGTTGATTTGGGTCGGATGAGTAAAGCGGAGAACGTGTTTGATGAAATGGCTGAAAGAGACTCTGTTTCTTGGACTGTGAGGATTAGGGATGGCAATGGGGCGGGGCGGGGCGGGGCGGGGCTGAAAGATGGGATCTTCGCCCTCGCCCCACATGGATTTTTCTTGCCCCATCCTCACCCCGCCCCGCATGACGGGGAAAATTTCTTACCCCATCCCTGCCCCTTAAGGCCCCGCGAAGACCCGCGAAGCCCCACCCTACATCGTAAAACTTTATTTCTTGTTAATTTTCTGTACAACTATTACCATTTTTTCAAATAAAATGACATGTTTCAATAATAAAAATATACTTGAAATTATAAATAAATTTATCCTATCAAATCAAACTAATTTTTAGAAAAAACTAAATAATATTATCCAAATGTTTAACAAGACAATATCACAACAAAAATCTCATAGTGTGACACAATAAAATAATCCAAACTCCTACTACATAACAAAATAAAAATTGCCTAGTTCTTCAAAAAGAATCTCCATTTTCTCAAACCTATACCTTATATTTTTTTTAATAAAAATACCGAAAACAAAATTAAATTGTACATAATTTTTGTGTGGAGAACGAGAACGAACAGCTAGAGCTAGTACATGATTGATGCCATCATATCGACAATCAAACCAATAGGGTATTCCTCATCATCTCTTTCTTTAAAAATTAAAAAACAAAAACCTAGCCAATTTAGTTTGATTACAAACCAATATCGGCAATCAAACCAATATGGATTTTGACAAGCATAAAGAAGCAGTGTTGTTAACCAGCCAAATGCCCACACAAAATTACAAAAACAATGACACACATAGCCTCAGACCCGTACCTCATTAAAAAAAATTATATTATGTTCATGATGAAAAGTAAGTTGAGAAAGATGTATAAATCATGAATGAAATTAGTAATTCAAATAGTATATAAATTTGCTTCTAATAAAGACAAAACAAAAAAAACAAAAAAAAAAAAAAGTTAAAATTGGTACCTTATTTCCAACTTTGCAAGAGAGAAAAAAGAGGTAGAGCCACCTTAGGTAGAATAAAAAAAGCTGATGATATGTTTGTTTAAATAGTAAGGTTTTAGGGTATGAAAAAATTACAATTTGACCCTTATTAATGCGGGGTGGGGCAGGGCTAAAAAGTATAAACCCATCCCCGCCCTGCCCGTGGTGCAGGTCTAAAATCCCGCCCCACCACCTTTGCGGGGCGAGGAAAACCCGCACGAGGCGAAGCGGAGAGGGGCGGGTCAAGTGGGGTGGGGCAAAATTGCCATCCCTAGTGATGATGTCTGGCTATTTTCGTAATGGTCATCCAGAGAAAACTTTAAATATGTTTGTTTCAATGGTACAGGATGGTAATTGTGTTAATGATCCGTTTTCTTTCACTTGTGCAATGAAGGCTTGTGGCAGTCTCGCATACATGAAGTTGGCTCTACAATTACATGGTCTTGTGGAGAAGTTTGATTTTGGAAGCAATGTGTATATGGCTATTCAAAATTCAATAATGGATATGTATATTAAGTCTGGAAAAGTGAGTTATGCTGAGAGAGTGTTTTTGAGGATCCCAAATCCGAGTTTGTTTTGTTGGAACAGTATGATCTATGGATATTCCAAATTGTATGGGATTGGTAGGGCTTTTGACTTGTTCAACCAGATGCCTGAACGTGACTCTGTCTTGGAACACGATAATATCGATCTTCTCTGAACATGGCTTTGGGGTTCAGAGCCTTAGTACTTTTGTTAAGATGTGGAGTCAAGGTGTTAGACCAAATTCCATGACATATGCCAGCGTACTTAGCGCTTGCACAAGTATATATGATCTTGAATGGGGTACCCATTTGCATGCTCAGATTGTTCGAATGGAACCAACTATTGATGTTCTACTTGGTAGTGGTCTGGTTGATATGTATGCTTCCTTGGTTCTTAGGGAGTGGCATGCCCCCTGGCTTTCTATGATTCTATCACAATCTCAAGAGGCTGCAACATTGTCCCACAAGGCCACAATGTTGCTGTCTCCACAATAATTGATTATTTTGGTTCTTTCCTTGTCTTTTTAATTGTCCCTTGTTTTGAAGTGTTATTGTTTCATGCATCGGTTGATTGACTTAGCCATATGCTTCTGTTAGTGTTCAATAAATTTTCATGATTAATTCACCTTACCACGAAAAGATTTGGTAGATCTGCCATTTTCAATCAATATTTTCTATCTTATTCACTGTTAGTTACTCAAAAAAATATCTATTTCAACGGATTAAGATCTAGCCACGGTTAAGAAAGGTTCAAATTCAAGCTAAATTATGAATCAGGTAAGGCATATTCTGTTCTTAAAGAAATTCAGATTACTTTAGGGAAACGTTTCCTGAATGTTGTCGAATTTAAAAACCATTCTTGTTTGTAACCCTACCTTTTTTTAATTGCATGTCTAATTCATTCTGATGCTATAGTTTGTTATATTCTCTTAGTATGTTAATGTGTCTCTAACATTTTTTTTTTTTTGGGTATTATTTGAATTTTACTGGTTGACCCTGAAGCTGACAGTCTTTAACATTGTCAAGCCTATATGAAGATTTGTGGTCTGAAATTAACCTTTAGCTCCATTTATGGTGCTATAATCTATTTTATTAGATAGCTAAGGTTTTATACAAGAACTTTCTAGGCAAGCGCATATAGCTACACAAATCTACATATTATAATACAGTCAATAGAATACAGGACACCCTTCAACCTTTATGCCAGGGGCAGTGGGGCAACTTGCAAGTGGGCAGTGATCATCTAAATCCAATCCCCACCACCTTATTCCATTGATGTCTCTAATTTGTAATGTGAAATAGCAAAGGATGGCCATGAAAGCAACTCCAGAATCTAGCCCAGCCGATAGAATGTAATTGTGCCTTGCCCACCAGCCTTTGTATCTCCTATACACAAAAAAGTTGAAGAAAATGCCCACAGCACCCCAACATAGGTAGTTCACAGCCCTGGCTGGTGGCATTCCTCCTGATCCACCTATGATGATTGGCATGTTAATGAGCCTTATCCACCTTTTTTCAGGAAACAAGCGTGAGAGTACCCACACAGGCAGTGGTGCTAGGAAACCAATGAGAAAGAAATAGTTCATCTTAGAGTACAGTCGTAACGGCCAAACATGCGAAGTGGGCTGACTACACCCCATATGATGGAAGCATTGTAGAAAACATCATCTCCAGGGCATGTCCACGGGCTTCCTTCTGGAAGTTTAGATGGTTCACATATATGTTTTACTGAGGACAAAAGCCACCAAGCTGTGCCGAAGTAGACTGAGGATGCAACTAAAGTTCCCACCAACTTCAGCAGGAAACATAGATAAATATTAGTATTTTTACTTTTTAATTTAATATCCAGAGATTCTAGCAAAATGTTAGTAGTGGATGGTAAATTGAGAACAAGATTTTGTAAATGAAAGAAATCACCTGAACAATAAACATGGATTTTGGAGGAATTTTCATGTAATGGCCTAGCTTGAAGTCTGACAGAAACGTTATTGCTTGTGTCATGCTAATGTAGCCATAGGTCTTGAAAGCCACGTTTGCAAGAGGTCTCCCAGGATACATGTAACCAATAATCATCTCAGTGATGACATTAAGTCCTGGTTCCTGCAGGCAGATTTTACAATAATGATCAAACACAATGAACAAGAGGACAGAAAATTATATTCTAAATACCATACCTGGTTTGTGGTAGCTGTAATTACGCCAATTGGGAGAGTGAAGAATAGAGCCATGACAATTGCTAGCAGGACTCCCCAGTAAGGGAGTTGCATTTGTCTGCCAAAGCCTTCACAAGTAAGAATGGCAAGTCCAACAACAACGATCAATAGTACATAAAACCACCATTGAGGGACAGGGTCATAGTTTTTCTTCATAAGTCTAGTGTGCACATCCCCAAAATTATTGTTGTATGTCGCCTTTGTTTGTAGCCAGATTTGTCTGCACAAAGAAAGGCAAAGATACAAGGAAATCAAATCTCTGAGAGCACAAAGAAACATATATAATAGTTAGTTGCTTGGAAAAATGTAAGTTAAATTGGCAAATAATTATGCACAAATGTTCTTTTCATGGATAATTTCAAAATACCTTCCATGGAAGAGTGCAACATGAGAGATTGTTGCAGCCAATACTGCAAAGCTAAGACCATAATAATATACAAAGTAGATGCTGAGATTAATTTTGCTATATCCATCATATCCATCTTGATTGAATTGGAAGGTTGTATCATTCAAAACTACTGAAACATTGTATTTTCCACCATCAGAGTTGAACACGTGTGATGAGTAAATAGGAAATCGCTTTGCTTCATATGAGTTAGTCCAGTAAGCAATAGGAATTACTATGTAGAGAACTATGGAAAACCCAGCCATTATGTTAATGACAGCAAATCCAGGGGTGGCTAAAGGAGATCCTAGGAAACCAGCTACAGTCGACCAATCAAGGGCAAAGTAGCCAATACCAAGCCCACGAAGACCAGAACCAATTTGTTGGGCTGTGACTGAGTCCTTCCATATCCAACAAACAAAAGACAGAGCAGTTATTGATGGAAACAGATAGTTGGGAACAATATAGTATGAGAAGCTTGTTACAAGGACCACAATGAAGAACTGCAGCCTTGTTACTCCTCCCTTAGGCCTAGTCTCAACATCATGCAATGCCCTACAAATTCAAAAATATGACTTGAGAAAGATAATGAACTATATTTCCATTATGCATATATATTATAGAGAGAGAGAGAGATAGAAGAAGAAGCAAAGTGAGGGACTAGGGGCACCTAAATAGAGAGACTTGAACCAAGTTGGAAGGCCACCACATGTATGGTGAATCAACAAGAAACTTTCGAAATAGTCCTGCCCATCCATACCCTAGCAACTGAATAATCCATAATGTCAATAACTTAAGATAGAAAATGAAGTAATTCTAATGATTCTAATCATATAATTTCACTCGGTAAAATACAAACACAGAAATCACCTGGGTGGTATGACTTAACAAAATAGCCGCCAGAGGATGAATCCCTCGATGATAGAATGCCTTGACAATGGTAATAATACCAACTGCATAAACTGAGTTTGAACCTGAATTGGCAAATATGGTTATGAGGACATGCTCCTTCAAGTTGAAGGGACCTGGATTCAACGAAAAAAACCATTTTGTTCTTGGAATGTGAAAAACTTTGTTTGGTAGATATGCTGCCATGAACCTTCCTATTGGAAGTACTACAATTTGGGCTGAAACCGATGATATATATAATGCATTTTGGCGGTAACCAAAGAATTGATTCAAGAATGCCAGAACAGCACAAGATGTGATCCCCAAAAACCATGTTCGAAATGTCAAGCATGGTAATGTTGGATCATCTGTAATTGGGACAGTGAGTCGAACTTGTTCAATTGGAGAATCATTTACTTCCTCTGCAAAGCCACCAAAACAAAAGGATAGAAAATTCATATGGAAAGGTAAACTTTGCAATCAGTTTCAAAGTATAACAATTACTAGACAGATAGACAAAATCTTTGGAAAGTTTATAGGACAGAGTTAGTGAATTATGTACATATCCCAAACTTCTTTTAGTCTAAACGTATTTGAAATATATCTACTATGAATTCAAATCTAAACTAATCATACTTGCTTTAGGCCCATATATGAGTTTGTTCAACATCAGTTGTCGAAGTATGTTCTTTCTATTGTTCAGTCAATAGAACTTGCAGGCAAGCATTTCTAAAATATATGCTCCACTTCTGGAACATGGAACATTAATAAGATAATAGATATTTTCAAGCTTGAGAAAGCTCACTATAGAAGAACATATTCTAAACTTTGTGTAATAATTTGGTACTCCTTGACTACAATGGTATTCCACTCTTATAAAAATAAGCCAGCTAATACAAAAACACAACATAACCTTAAAAGAGTCATATGGAAAACTTAATTATTCTAGAAGTAATTGGTTTAGAGTAGTATGTCAGTTCTAGGAGTCCTCAATAAATTTTCATGAACTCTTTAATTATCTTGTCTGTTCAAATTCACACCATTGTATATCAGCCCATATTGATTAAAAATAAGAGACATGCATAAAGATGTGATAATTTTGAGCTATAACAGATACTATCTTGTTTTTATTTTCTCCAGGGATATGATGATGTTACTTTTTTCTGACAAAAAGAAACTCAGAAGGAAAATTTATACCAGAGCTTTCAGAATTAGTATAGGCAGCTGGATCAAGATTGTTGTGTTGAAAAGATGAAGGAAGCACATTAGTATCTGATTTCTCCATGCTTCACTACCTACACTTCTTTAAAAAAATAAATGAAAAAGATGAAGCTATATATTATAAATATATGAGCTCGTACCACTGCACACCTTTGGTGTGATGGTCACTTCACAAGTATAAATGCTTGTGGAACGTGGAGGGTAAGGGTCGGGGTTCAAGTTTTCAGGAGGAAGCTTCACACACATTTACACATAAATTAGGTTAGAGTAGAATTCTATATGAGCTGGTGGTAGCATTAATTCACGTAGGGCTTATTCCTATCATACGTGTACGTTACAATTTGTTTTCTTATTCCTGTCATACGTGTACGTTACAATTTGTTTTTATTGCTTTCACTGTCATTCTCTCTTGCTTTCATTTTCATTCTCTTTCAAATATTTTCATGCTTCATAGTCTCTACCATGAGCTAGAACTCCTAGCAGCCATGAGAGTGTGCTAATCTATGGCACATGTAACACTTCCAGTCAAATTGTTCTCTCTCCTTAAAAAGGACTTCATACTTTGAACGGAAATTCTTATTACAAACTTATTATTGTATAGTCCATACAAACTCCCTTTTGAAACACGATTTTATTATTTTAACAGAAATTATGTTTTGAAAACACGATTTCAGCCCATATGGCAATGTGTCAGTGTATATAGTAAGTGCATAATAAAGAGTGCATGACTATCTATTATGAAACCTTGTCCCCACTCCAATTGCAATCAGACGAAGATCATAAGCTTTCCACACACCACATCAATTTTGATACCACTTGTTAGTAAGATTTTCATCCACTTGTAGTACACCACCATCAAATCTGATACCACCTATTAAGATAATAACAACAAATTAAGGGTCGTGAAACTACATGCATGTTGACACGTTACCTTAACTTAAAAGGCTTCTTTTAATCACTCATTTACATTACTTAATTCTTACCATACAAGGTTGATCTTCCATACTTACACTTGAGTAATTTTTAGGTACTTTCGGAGTACATAGTGCTCCTTTCTCTTACATTTATAGTAGAGTTCACTCATTAAATTTATGATGGAGTTTATCATGAACATAAGAGAAGGGAGCACAATTTCTTTGTGCTCCGAGGGGACCTAAGAATTTTCCCTCACACCTAATTATATATAGTCTAAAGGAATAATGATAAATGATTCTTGGAATATCTAGTGGTTGGCATGATGCCAAAACTATATTCCCTCTTCTAATTGAAAAATACATCAACACTTAAAGCCAAAATAAAGATTGACTAAATAAATCTATGATTCATAGGATCTGATTTTTGTTTAGGGTATTTATAAGCCGCCTTGCTCTCCTCCGCCCCCACCCCCCCCCCCCCAATCCAATTGTTAAAAAATTACTTTTATTAAAAAATATGATCTAATAAGATTTGGCTTTATGGGTTCAAGGCAATTATTATTATTGTTATTATTAATAATGTATCTTGTCATTGTTATTATCTTTCCTCACTTCGCGCCGCCCGCGCGGGGGGGGGGGGGGGGGGGGGGGGGG